>NC_133776.1:50491415-50493203 GCF_003597395.2 Chelonoidis abingdonii | reverse complement strand
CACAGTAAAACCACAAGAGTTGGAAATGTTGGGATTGTCACAGCCTCTGTTTCAGTTATTATTATTTGCACTAATGTTACGTGTTAGAGGCCCCTGTTGAGGTTTCCCATTGCACTGAGCACTGTATGGACATATAGTAAGAGAGTGGTGCTTCCAGAAAATCTGACCTCAGATAGGAAGGACAGACTAGGGAGTCAGGGGAACCAGAGACTCTGGGAAGGAAATGGCTTGCCTGAGGTCACCCAGCAGGTCAGTGCAGAGCTGGGAGTAGAATCCAGGTGCCTGGGTGCTAGACGTAGGGCTGCTGCCTCACCCCCTGACTTGAAGGGGTTTCCATTATATACAGCAGGGGTTGGCAACCTTTCAGAAGTGGTGTGCCGAGTCTTCATTTATTCACTCTAATTTAAGGTTTTGCGTGCCAGTCATACATTTTAACATTTTTAGACGATCTCTTTCTATGTCTGTAATGTATAACTAAACTATTGTTGTATGTAAAGTAAATAAGGATTTTAAAATGTTTAAGAAGCTTCATTTAAAATTAAATTAAAATGCAGAGCCCCCCGAACCGGTGGCCAGGACCCAGGCAGTGTGAGTGCCACTGAAAATCACCTCACGTGCCACTTTCGGCACCCATGCTATAGGTTGCCTACCTCTGATATACAAGGTTTACAGTTTGGCTAAATGGCTCTAAGCACCCCTACTGTACAGATTGTTTCAGCACCGCTGTCCAGGTATCCTGAGTCCACATCTAAGGCCTGATTCACTAACCACGTTGCCTCACTTTTGAAAACTGGTACTGACTGAATCGGAAGTTACTGAAGGCTGGTGCAGGTCTCCTGCTGCTTCTGTGTTGTGAGGAGGAGAAGAGAATTGGAGAGGCTCAGAAACCTGGCCTTTGAGCTCTCGGGGCTCCTATATAGAGCCTGTATGTTACTATGCTGTGGTTTGCAAGTGTACATACACACACGGCCACTCTGAGATGAGAGGGAATCTTTTGGAGGAAAGAATTCCTCTCTGCTTACAGGGGGAAAAGTGAAGAGAGAGTTAGGAGATAAGAAATCCTCCCCCCCACCCCACCATCTCTGAAAGGCTAGCTTTACGGGTCTCGGTGGGACAGACTGAACGGACAATTGCAATCAGAAAGGCTCCATCAATTGCATTGCTTTCACCTTTTAAAAACAATTCCCTGGCAAGTTACAGTCTTTAAAATCTGTTAGGAAAAAGGCTCCAAGTTCCTCGAAAATACCAAAAGCAGCAAAGACGAGTGGCTGCCTCATTAGCCACCCATAAATTCTGCTTCTATTTAATTAAATTAAACAAGGCTCCTTCTTCCTAAAATATTTGGAATAATTTTAGCAAACAGTAACCAAAACTATTCTAACATTTACTTACCAGCTCCTTTAAAAATATTTTAAGTGAAACCACTAAAGATTAAATAAATATTACTTCCTCCCATCATACCTCCTGACACCTGGGTGCAGAGGAGGAGGAAGACCCATAGGAGGGCAGCAGATGAACAGGAATGGCTTCGAGAAGGAAAAGGTTCCCAGACTCCAAGGGTATGTCTACACTACAGGATTATTCCAATTTTACATAAACCGGTTTTGTAAAACAGATTGTATAAAGTGGAGTGCATGCGGCCACACAAAGCACAGTAATTCGGTGGTGTGTGTCCAGGTACTGCGGCTAGCGTCAATATCTGGAGCGTTGCACTGTGGGTAGCTATCCCGTAGCTATCCCATAGTTCCCGCAGTCTCCCTTGCCCATTGGAATTCTGGGTTGAGATCC
>NC_133776.1:50259825-50489917 GCF_003597395.2 Chelonoidis abingdonii | reverse complement strand
AGGCCAATACCGTCGATTTGCGGCCACGCTAACTCTAATCCGATATGGTAATACTGATTTCAGCGCTACTCCTCTAGTCAGGGAGGAGTACAGAAACCGGTTTAAAGAGCCCTTTATATCGATATAAAGGGCCTCGTTCTGTGGATGGGTGCAGCGTTAAATTGGTTTAACACTGCTAAAATCGGTATAAACGCGTAGTGTAGACCAGGCCCAAGTGAGGTGACTGCCCCTGGGCAGCAGTAGTCGCTGGAGGGCGAGGAGGCATACTAACACGCAAGGTCCCTTCATCTCCCTCCACCACACAAAAAAGGTCTTCTGCTTTCTCCTCTTATTGAGTTCCATGTTCCCAGGGCCATCTGCCCTACTCTAGAACCCTGCTGTCAGGAAAGGATTGAGCCCACAGGCCCTATGCCAAGGAGAGTAGTTGCCCTGTGGGATGTATCTTTAGTTTCCGCTGTTTGCGGTTCTGAGCCTGGTGGTATTTCTTCTTAGGAGCTTTGACACCTCTTATAACAAATGTCTGTGTAATACTAGAATTGTGAACAATAGTACTGTATAATGATGCTAATATTTTTTTCCCATCACTGGGGTTCTTCTGGCTACATATTTTTAGCAGTATGGATGTGTGATCTTTGATTTGTGGGCTACTGTGTATCTTATCCATGAGACAGACTTGCATTATGCTTTTTATGCATACCTCAGAGAACAGAGTTAAGGTTATTTTGGTGTCATCTTGGTGACTATAGTTCAGTAGGGCTGATTTGCTAGAGGATTTGACTGTGAGCATATCTTTGGGTGACAATGTGGGAGAAGGTAATGGATGTGTGCACATGACTTTATTCTATATTTCTTGGGTTTTGTGGTTTTATATTTGGCATTGTTGTCTCTTGGCAACCTTAACTGATTTACATAAAGTGTTTTTTATTTGAAGTTCCTTGTCTTTTACAAATATTTCAAATAAAGACATTGAAAAAACGTAGAAAGGAAGCTTAAAGTTTATTTTTTTTAAATAATATATGGTTATCCAATTAGCCCCCGAGAGACTCTCTCATGTATTTGTTGCATGTGGCAATGACACTGTCCCTAGTAAAGATGTCTGCCATTTCCTGTTGCTCACAATGGAACTGAAGCCAGGCATCTCCCAGGGAAAATGGCCACCCTATGTTTGGTTCTATAGTTAGGAGACTGGACAAGAAACTGTTCGATGTCAGGGAAACATTGACATCACAGGCGGGCTCATCAGCCCTCTGTTTCTGCCATGTTACTATAAACAACTGAGTAAGCTAGTTAATGGTTAATAACTTTGTTTTTTTTCAAAAAAATAAGGTATTATTTATCAATGTGTAATCTGATGACTATTTTCTACTATTTCACGTTAAAAGTGTTTAAGAAAGCCCGAGAACAAAGATCCCCATGTCATGTCTTAAAAAAAAAAAAGGGAGGAGGTCCTTTTTTAAATTCTAAATTTATAACCTCATAATTTAGGTATTCCAAAAGTACTTAAAATTAGAATATGCTCAGGCTTATAATTTTAATGACTTTTCTCCAAAAAATATTAAAGTGAACAGAACTAAAAGACTACAGAGGTTCATTAATGGATGGCCTAGTGTGCCTCCCTAACAAATGTACATCCATTATAGACAGAATGGTGAATGGGATGAGATTGCATAGTGAATGAGGCAGGGGTCTTCAGGGAGTGAAAGGATGCTCTTGTGGACTAGGACACAGGACTACCAGCTTCTGTACCTCTGGTTCTGCCACAGATTTCCTGTGTGGTGTTAGGCCAATAACCTAGTCCCAGATTCAGGAAAGCACTTAATCACATGCTCAAGTCTTGTTCTGAGCTATCTGCTTAAATGCCTTTCCTACAAAGAAATGCTCTTCTGAACTGGGACCTTAAACCAGACTTTTAAGATGCAACTACTAATTTTGTGTTCCTTGTCTCTTGGGTGCCCTCCTTGAGAACAATTTTCAAAAGTGCTGATTACTCACAATTCCAATTGAAGTCCATGGCAGCTGCCAGTGCTCATCATCTCTGAAAAATCAGGTCTTGGGCATCTCAGTATGGGCACCCAGTCACTAAGGCTCCCAGAATTATGAGACACTCTTGCAAATCTTGGCTTTAACATCTTTGGACCTCAGTTCTTCTATCTGGAAAAGGGGATAATAATACTGCTCTGCCTTGTGTTTCTGTTATGAGGGTGAATTCAGGCTCTCAGGAACTGTAGGGATGAACACCATAGAAATAAGCTTCTATTTCCGTGAGGAAATAAACAAACAAACAGAAAAGCCCAACAACTCATTCAGTGCAGGAGCTGGCTGCTGTGCAGTTAACCAGTCATGCGGCCCACACACACTGAATGATGAGAATGAAAAGAAATATTGAACAGGGGCTTCACTCCCTGAACATCAGCCATCCTGTGCACTGAATGGGGCAGAGGTGCTGTGGAAAAAGTAATACATGATTGAAATTTGTATCATAATGCACATGTACCGAGGGGCGATGCAAAGATTGTACAGACAGCTTTAATCTGGCATTTCCTAGCTTTTGGATGTTTGACTTTGCAACCTTAATAATAATTTTAACATGGGACTTTTGTATCACTTTATACACACACATGAATTACTAAGTATTTTTGATGCTTGTTAATGTCTTGTGCATTTGGAACAGGAGGGTTCCACCTCCCCCCCCCCCTTTTTTTTTTTTTTACTTCATATGGTAGGAAAAGTATTTATTTCTTGCATTATCTTTTCAGGTTCAAAATAAACAAGAGAAGAAGCCTGGGACTCCATCCCCAGCCCCTTTGAAGTCAGCAGTCAGCCCACGACCTCTTGTGACTGTGAATAAAGTTCTTATCAATGCCCCTGTGTCCATAAACATTCCACGTTTCTACTTCCCCAAAGGGCTTCCAAGTGTCTGCAACAATCATGAGGAAACCATTGCCAGGATCGAAGCATCCTTTACCGAGTTTGAAGATGAGAGAGCCAACATTTATGAAATGGGGAAAATTGCCAAGGTAAATGTAGCCATTCACTGAGTCACTCACAGTTTGGGGGACAGTGAAACATTAATTACATTTATTAACTATTTGCTCAATTCTAGTTGCAGTTTTATATTTTTCAGTGCCCAATGAGCAAATGTACTTAGTTTGAATAACTTATGTTATATTAAGGAAACAATAAAACAAGAATGAACAATTAAAGTCTCCATGGGAAAAAGATGAAGTGTGTCACCTCTGATACACGCTGAGTCACATCTGACTCACAAAATGACAGCTTCCCTGGCCAACAGGCAGACCTCTTAGAAATGCAAAGAAGTTTATCAGAGAACACATTCACAACTGTTACATACGGTTCAGTTGCAAATAATTTGTCCAGGGCATTTAGAGCTAAATTCTGACCTCACTTATGCTGGTGCAAATCCGGACTAACTGTTGGAATAAATGGGTTTAGACTGGTGTGATATCAGGAACTAATCCTTTGCCTGTTTTTCTGTTCACTAATTGGTTCAGATTTTCTCAACTTTATTTGTAATTTTAAATTATTTACCAAACTTCTATAATTTTTAGCCTTTATATTTTTAATGAGTGCTTCATTATGAGCATTCAGGATCTGAAACTAGGAATTCACACTGTTGGTTAGTTTTGATTGGAAACCTGTCACAGACCCAGATCCCCAGATACATTGGCGCTAGTCTGCGCCACTAGGCAGGAGTGCTGGTGTACTTCAACTGCAGACATTACCAGTTGCCTCATTTGAGCTCAGCTCTCTGCCACTGTGATCCTGAGGTGGCATGAAGCAGGCCTACTCTATGGCTATGATTACACCTGAAGCTAGGGCTGTGATTCCCAGCATGTATAGATGTACTTACATGAGCTCTTACTGAGTACCCAAGGCAGCATGGACAACGGTGAGCAGCGGCACAGGCTCGTCATGCCGAGTACATACCCAAGGGGTTCAGGCAGGTCTGTAGTAGGGGACACTGCTTGGTAACACCACCTCCAGCACAACAGTCTCTTTTAGCACATGATTAGCAGAGGAGGAATATGGCCAGCTAAACCCCATGTTGCACTGATTCTTGGATGCTCAGTTTGTATAATGCAGACATAGGAGTTCAGCAGCTTTAGAGTTCGAACAGTCAGGAAATAAGAGCCTGGATCTGGGGAACACAACACCTGGTTCAGGAACCATTTGCCACATTACCCTATTCTTCCATGTTTCAAGCATGTACTCTCCTCACACTGTTAATGCAATAGCAACCATAACATAAATTCTCATTTATTCAATATACATTATTCATTGATGCTGTAGCTGGAACAGTGACACTTCATCCACGAGGGGCATTCTAGTTTCATGAGCAAAAATTTTGTGGCTGCAGAGACTGGCTTTGTAATAAAGGTGACAGCAGCTGTCAGAACACACCCTCTGAAAAGATGCCCAGGAAACCATCAACTGTGGGACAAAAAAGTTTCATGTCTCACATTATGTGTCATGCAAGGGCTGCAAAGGTGTCTGTTGGGGCCTTGCCAGACTCAAAACAGAAAAAGCAGCATGGCTGTGCAGAGGAGACCAGTGCCTCAATCAATGGTACATCGAGACATCCCTGGGTCAGCACATTATCTGATGACATCAAGCTGTGACAAGGTCCACTGCTGCAATACGGTAGTACTGATATGACTCTAGATTCAGGGTTCTGAAGCAAGTGCAATAGAACTAGGAGCCTTTATTAATAAAACAGCACAATGTGAATCTCCATCCTTTCTCATTGCATACCTAGGCCTGGCTCATGTACTGTGTACTGAAATCAGGATGGTCACATCCAAAACTAGTTATTCAGCTGGCTGGTGTTCTGGTAGCAAACACGACAACCACAGGAAAAAGTTAGTGGAGGGCGCCAAGGAGAGAACTTTGTTCAATATAAAAAAAAGATAAGCCTGTGAGGGAGGCTTTCAGTGGAAGGTGGGGCTTGTATCTCAATTAGTGCTTTCCCGTGTTTCCCGTTTCCAACCAGAATCACTTTGGTTGTGCCTGGATTCAGCTTGAGCCAGCTGCTCCTCATTCAAGAGACGATCTCTTGTAGGCATTCTGATCTCCTGGCGTTGGTTGCATCAGTTGAGAATGAGATAGAGAGTTTAGTGTTATTGGCATGCTGTTGCCAGTGGAGTCTGTGGTCTCCCAGTGGCCTCACGGAGATTTCGAGGAGAAGCAGGGATAGTGTGACTCAACAAAGGCCTTCAGAGAGGAGGAGCAGTTACCCATCTCACTCTTTGGAGAGGAATGATAGGGGTCGGAGCTATCAGCAGGAGTAGACAGAGCTGGGCTATCTACTCCTGCTGTGTCACACAGGCGTCTTAGCAGCACCTTGTGGTACACTTGTCAAAGGCTGGAGGGAGGTCCAGAACTATGAACAGGATAATGCTTAATTTGTGCCAGGTCAGAGTCCCCAGCACCTCTGGGCCTGGCAGGTCACAGCAGGGTTGCCAACTTTCTAATCACACAAACCTGAACAACCTTGCCCCGCCCCTTTTCTGAGGCCCTACCCCTATTCATTCCATCCCCCGCCCTCCTTTGCTCGCTCTCCCCCACCCTCACTCACTTTCACGGGGCTGGAGCAGAGAGTTGGGGTGCAAAAGGTGGTGAGGGCTCTGGCAGGGGGTGCAGGCTCTGGGGTGGGGCCTAGGATGAGGGGTTTGGGGTGCAGGAGGGAGCTCCGGGCTGGGGTCGAGGGGTATGGAGTGCGGGAGAGAGCTCAGGGCTGGGACAGGGGGCTGGGGTGTAGGAGGGAGTGGGGACTCCAGCTGGGGGTTAGGGGTTTGGAGTGCAAGAGCGGGCTCTGGGCTGAGGCAGAGGGGTGGGGTGCGGAAGGAGGTTTGGGGTGCGGGCCCTGGGAGGGAGTTTGGGTGCAGGAGGGGGCTCAGGCATTGAGGTGTGGGAGAGGCTACTGGGTGCGGGCTTCAGCCGGGCGGCACTTATCTCTGGCAGCTCCTGGAAGCAGCCGGCATGTCTGGCTCCTAAGCTCAGGGGCAGCCATGCAGCTCTGTGCGCTGCCCCTGCCTGCAGGGACTGCCCTTGCAGCTCCCATTGGCCGAGGTTCCTGGCCAATAGGAGCTGTGGAGTTGGCGCTCAGGGTGGGGCACAGGGGCAGTGCGTGGAGACTCCCTAGCCGTCTCTGCGCCTAGGAGCCAGACACGTGGCTGCTTCCAGAAGCCATGCAGAGCCAGGACGGGTATGGAGCCTGCCTTCACCCTGCTGAACCACCGACTGGACTTTTAGCGGCCTATTAAAGTCTCCGGGATTGCTTTCAATAGCCACCAGGAGATTGATGCCGATTCCGCTAGACTCCTGGCCAATCCGGGAGGGTTGGCAACCCTAGTCAATGCCCCAGCACCTCTGAGTCTGGCAGGTCACAACCGCGGCACCTCTGGGCTTGCTGCATCAGTTATAAATGTGAAAAAATTGCTTGAGCCCCAGCCCTTCTTTCATTACAAATTAAACACTGGAGCTGGGGGATCTTTTCCATGTCTGTGGCTGTGAGGAGCTTATCTTTTTAGTTCCAGTAAGACAGTCTCTGTCCTGTGCTCTGGTCTGTACACAGATTACAAGGCGTCTAGGAGGTTGGCTGATGTAACCAGCAGGCTCCAGTATGTGACTCCTTCCTCAGTTATATTGTCCAGGAGTGGGAGGTTGGAGTCATGATGGTGGCTGGGGAACTCTGCAGGGTCGAGCATTGGCTTCTTGATGATTGGATTGACCGCTGCATTTTTCAAGGAATTTGGCAGGTTTGCTTCTCTGAATTACCATGGAAATCGTAATGCACTGGTTTTCCTAGGCTAGCACTTTGAATTGCACCCAGAAGTAAAAGGCAGTGCAGATGCTGATCTCATATCCCTTAGGAAATTTAGTCCTAGACACTGCAGACTGTCTCTCTCTATATGCGCCATCAGAACAAATGGGATTCTCTTGCCTATATGTAACAACATAGGGAGGGCCAGGGAGCATGGTGTTCTTGGTGGAGGCTGATTGACTCTGTTGACTTCTTGTGTTGGTCTGATGAGGTATAAGGCCCAATGGGTTCTGTATCGTGGTGTGAGAGTCTACAAATTAGGTTGTTTGTTGACAGAATATACAGTTCATAAATAAATAAGCCCTTTCTGTGACTGTTTTAACATCCCAGCCTTCTCAGCTACCACGTATTTGTGTGTTTCATTTGCAGGTATGTGACTGCCCTCTGTACTGGAAAGCCCCCATGTTCAATGCGGCAGGGGGAGAAAGGACGGGATTTGTATCTGTACATTCGTTCGTAGCTATGTGGAGACAGTGAGTACAGCATATAAGAACGTTCTTCCTCAGAAAAGGAAAAGGCCAGCCACCCCAGCTGCCTGCCCTAATACTTCTTCAGTTCTGCTTTCCTGTTTGCCCACTAGGCTCTTCAAACCCCTCCTCCTTCTGTCCAAATAAATCTGTCTTTTAAAATCGACATTGGTTTCAGTTATCTTCCCCATCCTTTACTGAATGTTTGTTTCTCCCAATGCTTTAATAGGGTCTGCATCCATTGATTAGGAATAGCCCATATCTGCAAATGTTGTGTGTATGAGGTACAGTGACATGGACACTGAGTGAGTCTAGAGATACTATCATTCCCTAGAACAGTGGGTCCTATTCTGGGATGGACGGTAGAGTCCTTTATGCTGTAAATTGTTTGGCAACCCCTGTTGGAGGCACAGTTCCACAGGATTGCTTTCAAAACTGGCCCATTTGGGAGGAGCAGGGGAAGGGAGCGCTGTGCAGTCTTCTTCCAACTGCAGCGTCTCTCTTTGGCACACTTCCTACTTGGGCACTTTACGTGTACCTATCCTTGCATCTCCCTGGCCTGTCTCCAAAGACCCCTCTCTGACAAAGTGGAGCACAGCTCTGTGACATGCAGTAGAAGTGCACCACTGGCTCTGACTCTCTGCATCGTGTTCCCTCGCTCCAGTGAACGTGCAACCATTCTGCTCCTTGGCATTGATTCAGGAAAGTGCTTAAGTTCTGCAGACTTTGTGATGATATGCTTTCCTGAATCAGGGCTCTGGCAGCCACGGATATTTGTTATGCTTGTTACTTTACATCCCCCAAGGTTAGCTCTACACCTCGCACAGGTGGAAAGACATGGTCTCTGGAGAGCTGACAGTCTCTCACGAGTGCTGGTGCAGCGTGTGTGTGCGTAACAAGAAGTAGGGAAATGGGGCAAGAGAGGAGGAGGCTTACAGTGACCAATCACATTGTTATTGGGATTAGTCCTGCTTACAGGATGGAAGCTCAGTCAGGAGAGGAGTCTAAGGAAGTATTTAAACGAGGAGATTGAAGGGCGTGATGGAGGAGAAGTAGACGGGCATCCCAAGTGCAAGGGGCAAAGAGGGTATTATGATGATGATGTGAGGGAAGCAGGACTGGGGCTCTGCTGTCATTGTGGAGGTGTGGGAGGAAGTAGAAGGTAAAATGGAGGTTGCTGAGATGTGGGTGGGAGTGACATGACACAGTGGGTCAGATCCTGAGGCTGTACTTGTTTTTCATGTGTTACCAAATGCTTGAGTAAGCACGTGGCCCTGTAAGAAGAGTTTTACTGTCTCTGGGGCATGCCATTGTCAAGGCTACTTTCTGAATTCTCTCCTGTGGCTACTGAGAGCTCTGGCTAGGAGGCACAGAATCACAGATGATGTGAGATGGAACAGCCCTGTTATCCTACCCAGTCTTTGTGCCCGTAGGACATGTCTGCAATATCACTTAGTTTAATTTTTAAAGTCTCAGGCAGTATGATTTCCACCTCTTCCACAGCCCAGTTCAGTGGGCACCCTTCAGATCCTTCAGACTGCCTTTGGAGCTGTACTCCCTAGGTATTTCCTGAGCTAAATATAAAAACTGTTGGGATAACAGCATCAAGTTACCAAAGTAAAACTGTAAAATGTATAAGGATAGTCACAGTCAGATTGTTTTTGTTAACACACATGTTGTATCATAGGTTCCTCCACTGAGTCCTAATTAATCTCTCTTGCATATGAAATAGTTCTTATCCCTTCTTCATTGTCATAGCCTTCAAATATTTGTAGACTGGTATCATGCCCTACTTTGTCTTTTCCTTGCCAAACTATTTTTTGCTGTTTTAATCTTTCCTCTGTTTCTCCAGGCCCCTGATCGTTTTTATTGCTCTTCTATGAAGACTCTTCAGTTTTCAGACATTCATAGATTCCAAGGCCAGAAGGGACCGTTGTGATTCTTGAGTCTGACCCCTTGTATAACCCAGAATTTCGTAAAACTTCCCCACAATAATTCCTAAAGCAGCTCTTGTAGAAAAACACCCGATCTTGATTTAAACATTGTCAGTGGTGGAGAATCCACCATGATCCTTGGTAAATTGTTCTAATGGTTAATTACTCTCACGATTAAAAATGTGCACCTTATTTCCAGTCTGGATTTGTCTACCTTCAACTTCCAGTTATTGGATCATGTCAGATCTTTCTCTGCTAAGAGGCCATTATTAAATATTTGTTCCCCATGTGGGTACTTACAGACTGTCATCAAGTCAACTCTTAACCACAGCCATATGGAAACAGGCCTTCTTTTTAAAACGTGAATGCTGTGGCAAATTGCTGGTACTGATCTGCTGGGTCTCGCGCTTTCTCTTCTCTGGGGTAGGTTCAGGGCGCTATTGCTTGCCTCTGAACTGGTTCTTAATTACTCCACTAGTGTCCTTGGAGGAGGGGAGTGGAGAGGACCTTGGGCCCGCCTCCTCCACGTTCACAACCCAGGGACCCTGGGTTGTTGTGAACCACTTGAAGCTAGCGTTCTTCCCCTGGATACTTCCCTATTCTTCTTCAAGCTTGTAAGCTTCTTGCCTCCCTTCACACAAGCGTGCCCACTTACCTAGGTTTCTTCTGACTTCACATCCACGCGCACACTCCTCCAAACGTTCTGTTTCTCTCTTATCAAACTCTTCTCTTCTCCAACTTCTGCAATTGCACTCTCTCCACAAACTTCCTCTTTCAAATCCTCCCCCGCCCCCACACCGGTGATGCTAAGCAGGGTTTTTTATCAATGATGAATTCAGGTCTTAATGGATCAGTGCTCTAAATGGCTACAGGTGTTCTAGTTAGTCTAAAGCAAACTTTCCTCCCTTGGCAGGGAATAAGGCCCCCTGCTAACGGTCTCATGCTGCCCTCTGGCCATGCTGTATCACAATGCCTAACTTTAAACACCCAAGTCCATTTTAGGCACCTAAATAAGTGGCCTTATTTTTCAAAAGTGCTAAGCACCCAAAAATCTCATTTGAGGTCAGTAGGAGCTACTTAGTGTGCAGAAGTTTTGAAAATCAGTCCACGTATTTTAATATGGCCTTGAGAGCCCAACTTTCTGCTCCCATTTTAAAATAGCTCAGCCAGAATCCAGTGCCTCTCTTTTTGGTGACAGATGCGTTTGCATATGCAGCCCAAAGCCTCCCTGCTCTTTCTGCAGCAATCAGACTGCACATTCATGTCTAATTTGCCGTTCACTATCACAACAGCCTCTCCAGTGTTAAAGTTACAATTCTTACTATAAAGGCCTATATTAGTTTCCCTGTAGCTTTGGGTTTGCAAGTTGGTTTAGCCTGAAAATTGTCAGATTCACTCTTCACATTAGATTTTCACACTGGTTTATGAAAGAGGCAATTTAAAGAGAAAAAAACCCCAAAATTTAAAGAGTTAAAAGCTGGGCATGATGCTCCATCAATCAAGCTGATGGAGGAAAAATATGGTGACTGAGCATACTTTTTAATCTGTCCCTTAATGGGCTGGGCCTACGGTGACTGTCCACAGGGCATGCGTGCTAGATCCACTGTTTACACTTAGAGACATCATAAGAAATCTCTGCACTCCTAACCTTTACTTAATAAGTGTTAACGCATTTCTCTAGAGGGAGCATTATATTTGCCCCTATTTTCAGATGTGATGTGATGTGATGAAGCCACTTTGATTAAGTATATTGCATATTCTGTATTTGGTAATGTGTAATGTATTTGTGACGTGATGATGAAATACATTATATTCCAGCATTAACTAAGGAGGAGCATCTACTAAAGTTAAACCATTTAAATCAGCAAGACTAGATTACGTGCACCTCAGATTTATAGCAGAACTGACTGAGGAGTGGGTCCCACTGCAAAGCCACTGAACATGAACTCCCAGTGCAGCGTTATGGCTAAATGCTATGCATTTGTTTATTTAACCATTTTCTACAATTTTCTGTTTTCAAGCCTCTAACGCCTCAGTCCAGCAAGTACTTAAATATGTCCATAACTTTATGCACCTGAGTATTCCCAATGAGTTGAATGAGACTATGCACATGCATAAAGCTACTCACGGGTGAAAATGCCCATAGGACTGAGTGCAGGTGTCTAATAACTAATTCTTATTAATGATAAGTAATTACTAGTAAATAACAAATAAATAATGTGTTTTTTAATTTTTGCAGTTCTTGAAAATTACTGAGTAATTTTTCTTTGAGTAACTTATTGTTTCCATCACAATAACTGGTGAACTCTCTGGAGCCTGATACTTTCTATATTGTTTCTCATTCCCTGTTATGATTATTTTTCAGTAAGGGCTTGGTGAAAGCCTGGGAATTTCTCATTTTTGTGTATGTGTTTCAGTTCTATAGACACCAGTTATTTGGATAACTGTGTTACTCTTGACCAACAATGTTATGCAGTAAGAAATAGCGAAGATTGAAATAATGTTCCACTCTTCTGAAGTACTCACTCCTCTGGGTCACAGACAGAAGATATCATCCTATAGAGCATATTTCCATTCAGTAAAGCACCACACCCTGCTAGCAATTTTTATAGTTGGAGCAGATTCCCCCCCGCAGCCTCCCTCCCCAACCTTCTCAACTTCCCACACACACACTTGACAAAAGAAGCCATTGTTTGCCTCTTTGGGGTGATTTGTATGCTAGGGAATTTTGTCAGTAGAGTTTGGCAGCATCTTCAAATACTGCAGTCTTGGAAAAAGATTAAACTATAGGGGAGAGATTCCATTATGTCATCTGGTTGGATCCATCTTTAATGGATGCTAAATGTTAAATGTTTTTTTCTATGTTAAAAGATAGATCAGAACTCCATAAGAAATGGATATTAGCAATATATGTCTTGATTTTAGTAAGGCTTTTGACACAATCTCACATGACATTCTCATAAGCAAGGAAATGTGGTCTAGATGAAATTACTATAAGGTGGGTGCACAGCTGGGTGAAAGAGTGTACTCTCAGAGTAGTTATCAATGATTCACAGTCAAAGTGGGAGGTGTATCTAATGGGGTCCCGCAGGGGTCAGTCCTGGGTCTGATACCATTCAATATTTTCATTAATGACTTGGATAAAGGAGTGGAGCAGGGCCAGCTTTAAGCTGATTCCCCCGAATCCCCGGAATTGGGCCCCGCACCTTTTTTATTTATTTATTTATTTATTTTTACTCACCTGGCGTTGGGGCGGGGCGGGGGCGGGGGTTCTGCTCCAGGTCTTGGGCAGCATTTCGGCGGTAGAAGGGTCTGCTCCAAGTCTTGGGCAGCATTTCAGTGGCAGTGGTCCTTTGGTGCCGTGGAAGACCTGGAGCAGACCAGACCACCGCTGGGTATTCAGATCAGTCCGCACCGTCCATAAAGCCGGCCCTGGAGTGGAGAGTATGCTTCTAAAATTTGCGCATGATACTAATCATAAAGGTAGTTAAGCTCTGGAATAGGCTTCCAAGGGAGGTTGTGAAATCTCCATCACTGGAGGTTTCTAAAATCATGTTGGAAAAACACCTCTCAGAGATGGCCTAGGTTTACGTGGTCTTGCCTCAGCGCAGGGGGCTGAACTTGATGACTTCTCGAGGTCCCTTCTAGCCCTACCTTTCAACGATTCTATGAATATTGCTATCTAAGGACCAGTTCTGACCCTCTTACACACACAGGGTGCAGTTCTCCCTTTTGCAGAGGACTAGCAAAAACCCTATTGTGCCACGTACTTCCTTCTTAAACCCCCAAGTTAGGGTCTAAATGAGATTCAAGTGGTATATAGGCCTTGTGCTTTTGCTTTGCAGAAAGGTGAATTTCACCCATTCAGAGTAAGAGAGGCATAGTCATGTACTAAAAATGTAGTTTTCAGACAGTGAGAAGACATGAATCTTTCCAATTGATAAGGGAAGCTAAAAGTATAAACGAAAAAAAATCTGTGGCCAGTGGAGTTAAGGACAATAAGATAATTTTTTAAAATAAATCAGAAACAAATGCAATCATCATAACATTGGTATAGGTCCAGTATTAGATGGGTATAGCAAAATTATCAATCATGGTGCAGAAAAGGTTCTTAAATAAATATTTCTCTCGTGCATATGAAAAACAGCTGGATGACTTATTTTTTATCTTACACAGTTAATTAAATACTTTCTATTCCAACAGTAACTGGGTATAATGTTAAACAGAAAACTGCTAAAGCCAAACATTTTTTAAAACTGCAGGACCAGATAATTTGCAACCAAGAGTTTTAAAAGAATTAGCCAAGCAGGAGATTATCAAGTAGAAGTAGAGAGGTGATATTACCACTGTATATGGCATTAGTGAGGCTATTACTGTATACTGTGACCAGATCTGATACCAACACTTCAAAAAACTGGGAAGTCTAGAAAAGAGCTGCAAGAATGTTATGCAGTCTGGAAAACCTGCCTTGTATAGGAAGAGATGAGGGAAACTCAATTCTAGATTAGTTTATCCTAGAGAAGATTAAGAAGTCACTTGATCACAGTCTGTAAGTATCTACATGGAGAAAAGAATTATGATAGTATAGAATTCTCTAACCTAGCAGAAAAAAAGCATAATAAGATCCAATGGCTGGTAGCTGAAGCCAGCCAGATTCATATTAGAAATAATAATAATAATTAATTAACAACTGGAACAATTGACCTAGAGTTTTCCACCTCTTTAAATGTTTTAAGGCAAGCCTGGATTTCCCTTTCTAAGAGATCTGCTCTAGCTCAGCCAGAAGTTATCGGCTTGATGTAGGAATCACTGGGTGAAATTCTCTGGTCTGTTAAGCAAGAGGTCAAATGAGACTATCCTAATGATACCATCTGGCCTTAATACCTGTGGCTCTGTGAAATGGGAATGCTGTTCTAAGATACCTGTAGGAAGAGTAAAGAGAACAAAACTATACATTTTTAGCAAATAAGCACAGAGATTAATTTCTTCAAGTCTCAGAATTTAAATAAACCAGGAGTAGGCAACCTATGGCGTGCGTGCCAAAGGCAGCACGCAAGCTGATTTTCAGTGGCACTATCACTGCCAGGGTCCTGGTCACTGGTCCAGGGGGCTCTGCATTTTAATTTAATTTTAAAGGTAGCTTCTTAAACATTTTAAAAACCTTATTTACTTTACATAGAACAATAATTTAGTTATATATTATAGACTTATAGAAAGAGACCTTCTAAAAATGTTAAAATGTATGACTGGCACGCCAAACCTTAAATTAGAGTGAATAAATGAAGACTCAGCACACCTCTTCTGAAAGGTTGCCAACCCCTGAAGTAAACACTTAATGTAAACATTTGACATACTGCACTGCATAGGTAGGCAAGTAACTGTACTGATGATTCCCTACAATGAACAGTAGAACACAGGGATAAGAAGTACTATATATAACTGTTGCCATCAGAAGGCTTTTTCTTTTTCTTCAAGGCAATCATTGCTATTTGACAGTTGTAACAGTTATGCAGCTAGCTGTGCCATGCGCCCCTCAGGTGTGTGGCCTCTTTCCCCTTAGCTGTCTTGGGGTGGAATCTTGTGATTCTTATACTCTTTGGCCAGACCCTGAGAACACGGCCTCATGTACAAATTACTTGTAACCCTGCAGGGCCGACTGTTTTCAGTTGCTTTTGTTTCTTCCCTTTGGGGTCCTCTGATATTGACCAACAGCTTCCTTCAAACAAAGGTGTTTTATTTAGCAGTTGGAACAAAACATAAAACAAAAAAAGGATTTTTAAAAATAACAGCCTACTTGCATTGTCTTATCTAATATTATGCTGCCCTATAAGCCCAGTTAGATGCACTTTCCTCTTCAGCTGCAGACACAGAACGCAATCAACTTACATTCTCCTAGCCAGCCCAGATCTTGCTGTGTGACTCTGTCTGACCCAACCTTTTCAAACTGGCTTGGACACTCCCCCAGAGTGTGGGCTAGTCCTATGAAGGTTACCGGCTCTTGGAATGTCTCTTAGCAGCTCTCCCATTTAAGTTGTTAGGTGACTATTCGAAAGGGCCTACTCTCTCTTTCCCTAGATGGCCAGGCTGGCTCGGCTACCCAGACAGACCCTTAGGGTAAAATATCCATCCCCTTTTATGAGACAGTGACACTTCGGTGGTGACAGATACACCTTGGTGGTGAAACTGTATTAGCAATCACCAAAGAGCACACCCATATTGTCACAGTAATATTAGGGAGAAACAATATTCAGCTCCTCCAAGAAACACTTGGGCATTGTTTCAAGGTATCAAGGAAGAGAATAAGGTGTTACCCTTCTGATGTCAGGTGTGCATAATTTACATGGTCAGAACTTTGCATAAATTGCATAACTTCTGGCTGAAATTTGGAACTTTAAATAAGGAACCTAACAGTCAAACTGTGGCTTCTGACTGCTGTGTCCTCTGAGAGTATGAATTAATTTGAGTAATTTATAACCTTCTCTCTCTCTCTCATAGATTACTACAGAGCTACCATGATGATGCAGCCAAATTTCTTTACCTTCTAGCAAAACCCAGCTGCAACTACCTAGAGCAGGAGGATTTCATCCCACTACTTCAGGTACATAAACCTTGCTCAGCAGTACCTGGTTGAGTGAGCAGGGGGAAGGGTGTTGCTAATCTGGGATATTTGTTTCCAGCTTCTTCAGTGTATGTAAAGGGCATGCAGAGCTTTGAATGGGCTCTAGTTGGGGAGGAACTTTTTAGACTTAAATTTAAATAATAATGTAAGGGGCTGCTCATTTTCGAAGGAGCTGAGCAGTGGCAGCCCCTGCTCAAGTAATTGAAAATTGTGCTCATTTATGCAAAACTTTAACTTGACCCATGGTCTCTAGTTGGGGTAACCATTTGGAATTAACAGGTAGCTAAACTGAATCCACCCAGCTCCTCCATGTGCTTGTATCTGCAAATCTCAAAACTCAGGACTGGAGAACATACAAGGCACTGTGAGATCAATAGATATTAGACTAAAGTGTAAAACTTTTGCATGTTAAGAGTGCAGTTAACAGTTATTTAATTTACCTAATAACACTTCTTTCAGACTATCAAGTGCAATCTACCATTGAAATATTTGCAAAGAACTATGAAACTAAAATATTGTAAATGTCAGCTAGCCTATTACATATTTATATTCCACTCTACAAAAAGCTTTTCTTTGTATTCTACCTAAATTATCCTTGTTTTAATTTCATCCCATTGCTTTTTCTTTTACCCTTATACACTATAAAAAACAAACATCTCTCTCCATTCTTGGTGTCTAGTTCCTTCAGATATTTGTGGCTGCATATCATAGAATCATGGGACTGGAAGGGACCTTGAGAGGTCATCTAGTCCAGTCCCCTACTCTCATGGCAGGACTCAGAGTTATCTAGACCATTCCTGACAGGAGTTTGTCTAACTTGCTCTTAAAAATCTCCAATGATGGAGATTCCACAACCTCCCTAGACAATTTATTCACGTCCCTCCTTAGTCTTTGTTGCTAAGCTTTATACGTACATAGCTCTTTTAATCTTCCTTCCATAAATTAGTCCCTCCAGCTCTTCTGATCATTGGCTCATGCCCTTCTCTGAGCTCCTTCCAGTGTTAATACATTTCTGATACTGTGGTGCCCACTGTACATAACCATGGAGATGTCTTGTGGGCCAGGATTGGATCTCTGAGATGGTGCTTGCCTTCCCGCAAAAAAATTGGTACCATTATGGGATGGTGGATAAGAGTTTTGGGATGGATTTTTCTCACACTCCTTGGTGTCACTTTTCATGTTTCCCCTCCTGACTGACAGCAGCTTCATTTTGCAGCTGCCAGTACAATCTAAGAACTGTATAATCCTTTTTTTGGATTCATAGATTCCAAGGCCATAATGGACCATGTGATCATCTAGTCTGACCTCCTGTATAGCACAGGCCAGAGATTATCCCCAAAATAATTAAATATTTTAATGTTTCCTTGGCTGCCTGTCAGTCAGTCAGTGGCTATTCACCACCACTGGCCCTCCAAGAGGCCACGCATATGCTCAGAGCCTCCACAGCATCTTCTTATAGATGGAGCATAGTCATGGATACTTCCTCCTTGCCACTGGAGATGCTTGTAGTGCAGGCATATAGTGCTTATGCAGCCATCCTGTTGGAGGCTTCTTCCATTCACGATATGAGCAGGTCTTCCACAGCCGGGAACATGTCACAACCATGCAGCTCTGGCTGAATTCCATACCACTAGCCCAGGATTTGGCACTAAAAAATAACTATTCTGAGAGAAAGAGAAATACAAAAATAGTCAAGTTAGTATGGAAAAGGTATGGACTGTAGCTCTGCGTATCCTACCGATCACTCAAGATTGTATCTTTATGAAAGAAGATTTAAAAAAGCAGGTTTTCTCCTGTTGTCGGATATTGCTCTGGAAAGAAACAAAGGGCTATTTTTAAAGTCTTTCAGAAAAACACTTATTTCTGATGTATCAGTATGACAAATATTAACATCTGCGAGGAATTAAAAGGGGATTTGGGGAGGAAAGAATCATATGGTCCAAGTAATTAAAATTTTTTTCTCTATCAGTAAAAATTAGTTTTCATCTGCTCACTAATTCTTCCTTTGTTTTTCTATCTTTAAGTAAATCAAAATGGCCCAGCAGGTGCGTATTGTCCAGAAAATGCCTGTACTTTTACAAGGTTCATTTTAAAATATTGTAATTTAGCTTTTTAAATGCTGCAGTTGCAGTTTGGAAAGTGCCACAGAGCATCACTTTGTAAACTCAGTCATTTTTAAACTCTAATTAAAAGGAAAAAAACTCTTGTTCCAGTTTCTTTTGGTTTTGTCTTTCAGGATGTGGTTGAAACGCATCCAGGCCTGACGTTCTTGAAGGATGCTCCAGAATTCCATTCCCGCTACATTACTACGGTAGGCTCATTCTGGGAATCTCCACATAATCCTGACATTCCAAGTCCCTCTTGTTACACAATCTACCACTATTCATATGAGCAAGTGTTTTGAGTTATTTGGAAAAATATGTGTTTTACCCAGGCTAATAATGGTGAGCAGTTTTATTGTACCATTTTGGCATTTAATTGTGCTGCAAGTTGGATTTTTTGGCCTCTCTACTGATAATAGGCATCATGGTAGCCGTGGAAATAAGTGTGTGATCCTGCAGCCAGTAGATTTCTCATAATACAGATGGGCAGCTGAGAGACAGCAGGGATGATCTTTGGAAAGACTCCTATTGTTCTCTCTTAAGGCACATGAGCTAGAGGTTACACTATTTCAGTGGTAAATGAATAACACAGATAAATGCCTATAGTATCTGACATCATGTCCATCCTTGTTAATATAACCCTGTTAAGCTTGTCTGCTTTCCATACCCGTTCCAGCCATTGCATTGTGTGGCTTCCAAAACTGTGCGGAGGCTGTACTATTGATTTATATTCACAAACAAAAAACTTAATTTAACATTAGCTAAGATCAGCAAAGAGTCCTGTGGTACCTTATAGACTAACAAAAGTTTTGGAGCATGAGCTTTTGTGGGTGAATACTGACTTCATCGGATGCAAGATGAATCCGATGAAGTGGGTATTCACCCACAAAAGCTCATGCTCCAAAATGTCTGTTAGTCTATAAGGTGCCACAGGATTCTTTGCTGCTTTTACAGATCCAGACTAACACAGCTACCTCTCTGATACTTGACATTAGCTAAGATTGCTCTCATCAATAAACAACCATAACAAATAGGAAATACAAACTTAAGGATTTATAGGTAGCAAAGTCAAGCACTCTCAAGTTAAGAAATGCTATAATGAACATTGGCCATGCAGTCTTTTTTCACCCCTCTAGTGGATATGCATTATGATACATTCTTTAATTGCATGCATAAGTGACCACCTGTGAAAAGTTTGGTGTAAATGACTTGGCCAGCATCTCTTAGAAACTCGGTGGCTGAGGCAGGGATAGATTCTGAGGTCCTATGTGATGCTGCACAAGCACTTACACCAAACTTTTTTGCAGGTGGTCACTTCTGCCTCTACGTAAAGACTATATCATAATGCATAGGCGGAAGGCGTGCTGTATAGGCAGCATTCATTCTGGAGTTTCCTAATTTGAGAGTGCTTGAATTTTGCTACTTTTTAACCCTTAGCTTTGCATTTCCTATTTTTTGTGGTTTAGTTTACTGGTGTGAGCAACCTTAACTAATGTTAAACAAAGAGTTTTTGAGTGTGTGAATTTCCTATTTTTTAATGGCATTTTCTATTTAAATAATAACATGCTTAATACATAAAGCATTTGTTGTGTTCAATGTATATTTTATGGCCATTGTTATCCATATTTCACCACTTAGTGCCATGTTGATCGATATACTGAAAGTAATTAAATTAAACTGTGTGCAAACAAAACATATTTCTTTTTAAATGTAACTTCAGTTTTACTGCAATTTATGATTCTACGTGATATTTTTAAAAATTGTGTAACAGAAAACTGATCTGGGACTAACAGATCTATAATTTCCCACTTTCTTTGAATATTTGCCTTTTAAAGTCCTAGCCTCCAATTTGTAAGAAGCAGATAATCTACAGGAGAGGATCTGTAATTATAAGGGACAGGGCCATAGGCATTCTGGCCTGCTGGTTACGGTGGGGCTGGGGCTCACATATCAGGTTTGATATTTGTGAGTAGGGGTCGAAGGATTCGCTAGAACAGGGGTCTCAAACTCAATTTACCTTAGGGCCAGTGCCAGTCCTCAAATCTTCCCAGCGGGCCAATAATGTCACTGAAGATGGTGCTCAGAAAAGAAAATGTTTATATTGTACTTTTTGTTTCAAATTTCTTAGAAATAATAAAACTATCATAAAAGTTTATACAATTCTTCGCCTGCCAGAGAGTTTTTGGTGTTTGCCAGACACCTGACAAAGCTTCAGTTCTGTCAGTTTGTTGATGTTTGGCCTCAGTGACTGAGCAGTAGAAACCTTCAGGATTGTAGCAAGGTGTGCATCAGATAATTGTGTTCGGTATTTTGACTTGTTTATATTCATTGTGGGGAAAAAAGTGAAGCTGCCTCCATGGCTGATTCTGCTGGGCAAGTAATGATGCTGCCTCCATGGCTGACTCTGCCCGGCAACTAGTGATGATATCTCTGTCCCTCTCCCCGTGCCAGTGTGAGCTGCAGTGGGTGATGCCTGCAGCAGGCGTTGCCAGCAGTGTGGCTGCATGCGTTTTTCCTTCGCGGGCTGCAGTGGTGAGGTTCTTGGACCGTAGATGGCCTGTGGGCCAGGACTTTTGAGACTCCTGCACTAGAGCCAGGTTCAATAAGCAAGAGTCGGGATCAGAGGCCAGAGATCAGAGGTATGACCAGGCTGAAGGCAGGCAGGCAAGAGTCAGGGTCAGATTCAGCCTGGGATTGGAGACTGGAGATTGAGGTCCGGAATTGCAGCACGCCTGAAGTCTATGTGGCTGCCCAGACAACTTCCCTGGGTGCACTCCAGGATTAAATAGGGTGACTCGCCAGTAGGAAGAATGCAGGATACTGTCGATCTGGATCCTTTGGGTGGTACTTCCTGCGGCACCTGTTCTCCAGAGTGCTGCTGGTGTCACCATGGGAATGTCAGCTACCCAAGGCTCAGCTGACCTGTGTTATAATCCCGACATCTTTACAGTAATTTTGTGTCTTATTTTCATGTAAACCTTTCTGAGGAAAGGAACAAACAATTCCCCTAAGAAAAGAAACAGTGTAACTTACCTGAAGCCCAAAGGACTACTCTAGGAACTTGTCCAAACCCAATTTGCTCTCTTTGTCATTCCTCCTGGGACCCTGCTCTGGAATAACATTATGGTTGTCTGAAGGTTAGTCAATTATCAAAGGCATATGTTGCCATGACAACCAAGGCAATAGGTTTCAAAGTGGTAGCTGTGTTAGTCTGTATCAGCAAAAACAACAGGGAGTCCTTGTGGCACCTTAGAGACTAACACATTTATTTGGGCATAAGCTTTTGTGGGCTAAAATCCACTTCATCAGATGCATGGAGTGAAAAATAAAGTAAGCAGTATAAATATTACAGCACATGAAAAGATGGGAGTTGCCTTACCAAGTGGGGGGAGGGAGGGTCAGTGCCTATTCTCAACAGTTGACAAGAAGGGGTGAATATCAAAAGAGGGAAAATTACTTTTTGTAGTGACCTATCCACTTCCAGTCTTTATTCAAGCCTAATTTGATGGTGAACAGTTTGCAAATTAATTCCAGTTCTGGAATTTCTGAAGTTTTTGTTGTTGAAGAATTGCCACTTTTAAGTCTGTTATTGAGTGTCCAGGGAGACTGAAGTGCTCTCCGACTGGTTTTCGAATGTTATAATTCTTGATGTCTGATTTCTATCCATTTATTCTTTTGCGTAGAGACTGTCCAGTTTGGCCAATGTACATGGCAGAGGGGCATTGCTGTCACATGATGGCATATATCACATTGGTAAATGTGCAGGTGAACAAGCCCCTGGTGATGTGGCTGACGGGGTTAGGTCCTATGATGGTGTCCCTTGAATAGATATGCGAACAGAGTTGGCAGCGGGCTTTGTTGCAGGGATTGGTACCTGGGTTAGTGTTTTTGGTGTGTGGTTGCTGGTGCATATTTGCTTCAGGTTGGGGGGCTGTCTGTAAGCGAGAACTGGCCTGTCTCCCAAGGTCTGTGAGAGTGAGGGATTGTCCTTCAGGATAGGTTGTAGATCCTTGATGATGCGCTGGAGAAGTTTTAGTTGGGGGCTGTAGATGACGGCTAGTGGCTTTCTGTTACTTTCTTTGTTGAGCCTGTCCTGGAGTAGGTGACAGGCAATAGTCACTCCCACGCATATGCTAATGAACTAGAGGACAACCTGGACTGCTCACAACTAGCCACCAGCATGCAGGTCATCCCCAGGTGTGTTTGTGTAACTGCAGCATGCTAGTCACACCCTGGCTGTCACCAGCCTTGGTTACACTGCAGGGTGACCCCAATGCATTCCCAGTCCCAGATTCCCCCCAGAAATTTATGTCTTGTACTTCCCAGCCCTCCCCAGTCTAAAAATATTAAATCCATTATTCCTTTAATGGAATAATATACCATTTTATTACCTTAAATGGAGTTACCCAGATACTTCAGCTTGAAAATACTGGATTACATAAAACAATAAAGTTTATTAACTACACAGAGAGAGATTTTAAGTAAGTACAAGTAATGAGGTATAAAAGTCAGAAATGGTTGCAAGAAAAATAAAGATAAAATGCTTTCTAGTCCTTCACTTAATAGACTATATTAGATTCAAGCAAAGTTTCTTAACACATACTTCCAGCAAAATTATTGACCAAACTCTTCAGGTCAGGACCCCTCTCCCAGAGTCCAGTGGCTGTTTCCTTTGTTTTTTTCAGGTGCAGTGAATGCAATGGGCACGGGGAGAGAGGTTTGTGTGTGCTTTGGGGTGTTTGTCCATTCTTTTTATAGTTTTAGTCCCGTCCCGTCCCGTCCCCTCTCCTTTGAAAAATATTTCCAGCTGAGAGACAAAGTGTCTATGTGGAAGGATGTTCTCTGCTGGGTTTTTTTTTCACCTGTTTGAGCTTCCTTTGTTTTCCCTTCCTGGCTGATGACTCTGTTTACTGCTTAAATGCAAATTAAAGCAAGCACATATTCTTTTGTTTACAACAAACCTGTTTGCAGACTTCTGCCTGGGCTCTAGTTTGAGGTTTGAAATATGTGTTAATAACATGATACAGGGCAATCTTATAACTTCACATACAGTGTTGCCACACATATTTTATCGGGACAATATTGACCAGCAAATTATCAGTTTCCAAATTATATCTTAGAAGGTGTATTTTGTACAAAGATTTTTACAGTAGTTTGTAGGGTGTGAATACAGGGGTATATTCCATCACACAGGATACAAAACATAAAGGAATGACAGAGTAGGTCACACTGATGGGGGTGGAACTCTATCTGAAAAAAAAGACAGAGTCAAATGAAGTCAAAATCTTATATGAATCAAGGTGTACACTAGATCTCTGTGGATAGAAATCCAAGCTTGAATAACAGAGTATAGCAGTAGGAATATACTAGCAACCTCCTGGCCAAGATGGTGACTGTGAAACACTCAGAGAGATTAGAAAGGCTATAAAGGCACAAAAAGCAATAATAATGAGGGATTTACTGACTTCATAATGACTGAGTGAGATGACTCAGGGAGGGATGAAGAGATAAAATTTATAGACATCATAAATGACTGTGGCTTGGAGCAGCTAGTCCTGGAACCTACAAAGGGAGACCAATTCTTGATTTAGTCCTAACTCGAGCACAGAATCTGGATAATATAGATAAATACATAGATGCATAGGCACAGCCACATAGGTAAACCCAGTATGTTGGGGAAGAGTCAACACTGCTTTTGTAAAGAGAAATCATACTTCACCAACAGTTTTAACAGAAAATTTGCAGATGATACAAAATTACTCAAAATAGTAAAGGCCAATGCTGACTGTGGACAGATACAAAGGAATCTCACCAAACTGGGTGATTTGGCAACAAAATGGCAGATGAAGTTCAATGTTGATAAGTGCAAAGTAATGCACATTGGAAAAAATAATTCCAACCAGACATAAAAATTAAGAGATCTAAATCATCTGTTACCACTCAAGAAACAGACCATGAAATCATTGTGACCGACTCTGAAAACATCTGTTCAATATGCAGCAGCAGTCAAAAAAGCTAGCAGAATGTTAGGAACCATTAGGAAAGGGATAGATAATAAGATAGAAAATATCATAATACCATTATATAGATCCATGGAACATCCTATCCTGAATACTGTGTGCAGTTCTAGTTGCCCCATCTCAAAAAAGATATATTAGAATGGGGCAACTATTACAGAGAAGGGTAATAAAAATGATTAGGGAAATGGAACAGCATCTATACAAGGAAAAATGTAAATGACTGGACCATTCTGCTTAGAAAAGAGACAACTAAGGGGCAATATTATAGAAGTCTATAAAATCATTAATGATGTGGAGAATGTGAATGAGGAAGTGGTGTTAACCATTTATGTAACACAAATACTAGGGATCACCACCTGAAAATAAAAGGCAACAGGTTTAAAATAAATATAAGGAAGTATTTCTTCACACAATGCAGTCAACCTATGGAACTCATTGCCGGGGGGTGATGTGAAGGCTAAACAAAAGAATGAGATAAGTTCTTGAAGGACAGATCCATCAATGGCAATTAGATGTTCAGGTTTGCAACCGAATGTCCCAGGAGTCCCTAAACCTCCAATTGCCAGAAGCTGGAACTGGATGACGGGATGGATCTCTCAAAATTACCCTATTCTGTTCATTCCATCAGAAACATTAGAGGGGTAGCTCAGTGGTTTGAGCATTGGCCTGCTAGACCTAGGGTTATGAGCTCAATCCTTGAAGGGGCCATTTGGGGCAAAAATTCATCTGGGGATTGGTCCTGCTTTGAGCAGGGGGTTGGACTAGATGACCTCCTGAGGTCCCTTCCAATATTATTAGATATTCTATTCTATCTGGCACTTGCTGCTGTCAGAAGACAGGATAATGGGACTGTCTGGTCCTTATAGCTTCTTGCCTCAGAATGACCTCTCTCTCAGCCTGTTTATAAGGCCCAAATGTCTGTTGTGTTATCATTTGATCCTTCTTTAGTCTCACCCTCTCTAGCTGACAAGTAATTATATAGTTGCACCTCTACACCGATATAACGCGACCGAATATAACGCGGGTTCACATATAACACGGTAAAGCTCTGACACGCTGCTCTGAGCAGCGTGTTAAGGGTGTCAAACCAGGCCGGGGCCGAGGGGTTTGATAAGGGGCAGAGGGTCTCAGGGGCTGTCAGGATCTTCCCCTCCCCCCAGGGTCTGGTGGGCAGGAGCTGTGGGAGGGCACTTTTGGGGACCCCGCATTCCCAGAGTGGCCTGGGGGATTAGCGGGGGGCCGGGAGCAGCCCGCTCTGCTTCCCTTGCCCCAGCCCCAACTGTGTCGCTTGGGGGAGAGGGTTTGAGGGAAGGGATCCCTCCCGCACTCACCAGCAGCGGTGGAAGCAGAGCAGCCTGGCCCCAGCCAGCTCCACTCCTCCAGCTCCCAGCCGCAGCGCTCCGCTTCCCACGACAGGTGAGTATGGGGATGCGTCCTTTCCCCAACCTACCCGCACACACCAGCGGCAGGAAGCAGAATGCTGCAGCTGGGAGCTGGCAGAGTGGAGTGGGCTGGGTCTACCTCACTCCACTTCTTGCCGCTGGTGAGTGCAGAGGGCGTCCTTTCCCCAACCTCCCTGCACTCACCAAGTGGGAAGTGGAGCAGCCCAGCCTCAGCCAGCTCCACTCCGCCAGCTCCCAGCCGTGGCGATCCGCTTCCTGCCGCAGGTGGTGCGGGGGGGCATCCTTTCCCCAACCTCCCCACACTCACCACCGGCAGGAAGCGGAGTGCCATGGCTGGGAGCTGACGGAGTGGAGCGGACTGGGACCACACTGGTCTGCTTCCCGCTGCTGCTGGTTAGTGCCTGTCGGTGGGGTGGGGGGTGGATAGGAGTCGGAGCAGTCAGGAGACAGGGGGGTTGGGAGGTCCTGGAAGTGATTGGGAGGGGGGTCTCTGGAGGGGGTGGTCAGGGAACAAGGAACAGTGTGGGCAAAGCAAGTTTGATATAACGCGGTCCCACCTATAACATGGTGAGATTTTTTGTCTCCCAAGGACTGCGTTATATTGGGGTAGAGGTGTACCATTTAGGTGGAGTGAATGTGCCTAAGTGAACTTTAGCCCTTTCCTGCCCAGAATGGGGGTTTACCCCCATCACACTCCTCTTTCACTACAATTTCTCCAACTTTTCTCCCTATTCAGTCTCTCTTCCTCTCTCTTAACCTCACTGGTGTGAGATACTGTTGAGACAGTATCTTAAATAAACTTTTTTTTTACCATGCTACAGATTGAGGTTGCTGGTCCTCTTTTCCAGATTAAATCCCATTTCTCTAAGGTCATTTGTGTATCCATCTCCTTTCCCATTGTGTCATATATGGACCTTTTTTTATTTTTAGGAAAGTTGTTTGCAAAGATTGATATAAATTAACTATTTTTTTATTTTTGTTTCCTGATTGCCCAGATTCCATCACTCCTCCTAAAGTTAGCTTAAAACACCTTTTCCAAAAAGTTAAGAAACATAATGTCTAACTTGAAGGTATTGGTACATAGGAGGGTAGGCCAATTAAAGCTAGTTTTTTATTTCCAAATAAGTGAAAAATGTTTCTTCACTGAGGAGCTGGCCACCCATATGTATTCCATGGCTTCCCCAATCTTTAAACTTCTTCGGTTTGTGATTTGGGTTAAAGATCTGGATTCTCTGCAGAGTAAAACATCTCATTTTATCTCTAGTTCTAGCCCAAACCCATAGAGTAGCCTTTGCTGAAGGATGTGTATTTGTTTCTGGAGGGCATGATTTTTTATTATGTCCTGGTAACCTAGCACCATTGACACTGCCATCATTTTCTTGTTCAGTAAAGACTCAGTGTTTGGCTGGGTTAGAGAGCCCCCCATCTACTATTGGTTTGATCTGTTTATCTTCGTAGGACCAGAGAATACTTGGAACAGCTGGTCCATCCTCTTCAATCGGTTTGTACACAATAGTAATCTTCAATAACTTATAGGAACAGACTTATTAGTTGTCTTTCTTTGCTCTTGTTTCTACTGTTATTAAGCTTGGCCTTGTCCTGTTAATCACATTTTGGCATTTATGCTCATCACCATGTGAAGTTTTAATAAAATGGCTTTTTCATGCTGAAGGGAATGAGACTAGGATGGGTATTTACATGACCTCAGCATCATGCTGTCCAGGTACTACCTCTTGTTTGCGCTCACTTAACAGGTATTTCTGTCCTCCTCCATATCATTTCATCCTCCAGATTACTGGAGGTCAGAGTGGGGACTGAATGACATAAACACATGACCAATGGCCTGTGCCACATCCAGCCAGATAATCTTTCTCTGCTACTTCCATTGTTAACGTATGATATGTGTACCCAGAATAATGCTTTTCACTTGGGCATCCCTGCTTGCTGTGCATCTGCAGTTTATTATCAAAAGGCCTGTTGGGAGCTTTCTTCTGATGATGAGCTTGGAGAGATTGGGTGGCTGTTAAAAGGCCAGAAGAGAGGGTTCAGGAAAAAAATTATTTCAGTGTGTGGTTCCCATCTAGTATGGGTTGTAGTTGTTTGATGATACCCCCTATGAGTTCCGGTGTGGGGTGGTAGGTGACGAATAGGGGTGCATGGTCAGAGGGGATTTATTTCTGTATTAAAGCAGGTTGTCTGAATAAGTGTCCTTGTTTGAAGGTTGTTTTGAGTATATTAAGATGTACATCGCAGACTTTTTCCTTGGAGCATATTCTGTGGTATCTGAGTGCCTGGCTGTAGATAACAGATTTTTTGATGTGTTTGGGATGGTTTCTAGATCTATGAAGGTACGTGCAATGATCTGTGGGTTTTTTGTATGTAGTTGTCTGAAGTTCCAGAGAGAGTTGAATGGACAAGGGGTGATTGTTGAAGTTGTGGTGGTGATCTATGAGGAAGTCGTCTGTCCAGAAGATGAAAATATCATCAGTGTATCTCAGGTATATCATTGGTTTCTTGGTGCATTTGTCCAGAAATTCTTTTTCGAGGTGGCCCATGAAGAAGATGGCGTTTTGGGGAGCCATCCTAGTATCCAAGGCTGTTCCCGTGGTTTGGACAAAGTGTTTGTTGTTGAATGTAAAATTATTATGGGTGAGGATGAAGTGGATGAGTTTGGTGATGCGTTTGGGGTGGATATCTGAGGGTTGTCCATTGTCGTGTAAATCAAAATCGTAAATTAAAATTTTCTTTTAATTATTTAAACCAAATGAATAAATTCACTTCAGATTTACAAACTGGTGTAATTTAGGCAGTCCATGTCTTTAAAATAACTATTCATTTGTTTGCTTTTTGTAGGTTATACAGAGAATATTCTACATGGTCAATAGATCCTGGTCTGGTAAAATCACCCTAACGGAGTTGAGGAAAAGCAACTTTTTGCAAGTATGTAATTTTCTTGGCTTAATATAAGAAGAGTACATATTCTAAAATATTTGTGTTTCTATATCCTCTCCAAAGACTCCAGTTCTGAAGAGAGACTGCAGGGGGTTAGTGAAGGCCTAGCCCAGGGTAGGATCCCTATAACACATATTCACTAATGCTGCATTGAGGACAAATATTTAGATTTTGCTTCTTTCCAAAACAATGAACCTAGTTCTTTCTATATCCCACACAGCAAAGTACTAGGTTGAAAACTAGATAAGGCTGCTCAGGTGCACCTATCACCAACACAACCATGCTAACCCCATTCTGCCTTTACCTTCTTCAGTGAGGGAGGCTGTATTCAGGGGTTATACATTGTTCCTGGGAACCTGTTTATTCGTTTGTCGAGTAATGTCCCTTTGAGTGCTCTACTTCCTGTGTGCATGGCCTCCATGCACCTTTGGGAGCAGTGCCTGTTCTGTTCACATATGTGCTCTAGCTAAACTCCTGTCCTAAGGTATATAAGGCAGTGTCAGATGAACCACTTTCAGTTCCTTCTCAGCTGCACTTGGCCTGAGACCAAGCATGAGTTGCAGTGCATTAGTTTAATTTTAGCTCTTCTGTAAATATTTAGCATTGTTACAGTTTAATAGTTAAACAGTTAGTTATAGTATTTTGTAACTAATACATAGTTGGGGGGTTTTTATTGTGACTGCCTCATTCCCGCACCCCTCTTCTCAGGGGACTTCTTGCTGTAGAAGTTCTGTTTGTTATGCCAAAATCTGTTGAGTTTAATCCCTGCCTGACTTGCCAGTGCCATCCCTATTAATGATGGCATCCTAGCTCCCTTCAGGACACCCGCATCCTTTCCAGGTGTACAGTCTGTGTTGACTTTGAGAGTAGGTCAAGAAAGAACAGGGAGAATGAACTCAGACTATTCCACATGAAGTGCTCCTTGCAAGCTTTGTCAGACCCAGGATATGACATCCCTCTGTGCACTGGGCTTCTGATATGCAGAGTGTGCCATCGACTTCAGTTACTGCCATTCGCTCGTCCAGGAGGTCTTCTCACAAGGTACCTCTAAACCTTTGAAAAAGAGAAACACTGAGCCCTCTCCTCAGTGATCGTGTTGATCTGTGAGCAGCCGATAGAGAGCAGTTCTCTAGGGCCTCCAGTTACACTCTGAAGGAGCATCCGAGAAGAAAACCTTCCATTCCTTCAGACCCTCCACTTCAGTCCTCGCCTCAGGTGGAATCCTCTGAGGAGAAAGAGAGAAGAGGGTTGATTAAGAAGCTTAGGTCTCAGACCAACAGCTCTTTCTCCTCACCTGGGGAGGCTATCATGCCTCTTCTTCTGTGTATGCAGATGAGTTCAAGCAATTCCAGGAACTCATTAAAAGAATTGCTGATTCCCCTAAATCTCTTTGGAAGAGATCCATGAGACCTAGCAGAAACTAATAGACATTTTCCATACTGATTCCTCCATTGCCTAAAACAATTTGCTACTATATCCCCACAAGGGCAGATAAGAAGTATTATGTTCCTTCTAAGTGTTCTGAGTACATGTTCATACACACAGCTCCAAACTCACTAGTGGTGCTGTGAACGAGGGGAACAGGCTACATCCCTTTAGATCCATTTCACATGACAGTGATCAGCGACAATTACACTTGTTCAGTGGCAAAAGTTATTCATCTACATCCATCTGTTACAATTTAGAGTTACCAATTCATGAAACATAATTACACCAATTTTGGGAAGTGAAATGCCTTTATTGACCAGCTACCTTAAGAACAGTGAGAGCAAACACAGAGGTACAATTGCTAGCTAGGACATCATTGCAAGCCTCCCTGGTGCAGCTGACACAATGGCTCACTCTATATATACAGTGATTGTTATGCACCGTGCATCTTGGTTGTAATCATCAGTAATCCTGAGAGAAGTCCAGAGCACCACTAAAAATCTCCCATTATATCATTTGAAGCTGTTCACTAAGTCAGCTGACAAGTGCTTACATTCTTTGAAGGCTTCAAGAGCTACCTCTGCTCTGTCAGTATGTACATCATGCACATAAAAAAAAATTCAACCGGTCGCAGCTTTAATGATGAGGTGGACTGTAAAGAAATTAGAACTTATGGAATGTATGAGACCGAGTCTGTTTGGGCCAAAATCACTTTACAGAAGAAAGCTAGTGCTTGGGGTGTGGGATCCAATTTGGATAGAAACTTCTTTAATGTTTTTAATTAAATAAATACTACTGGAGATTCTGTGATTACAGGAGACTTTAACTTCCCAGATATAGATTGGAGGACAAGTGCAGCCAATAATAGTAGGGCCTACATTTTCCTGCATGTGATAGCGGACAGATTTCTTCATCAAATAGTTGCTGAACCAACAAGAGGTGATGTCATTTTAGATTTGGTATTGGTGAGTACTGAGGACTTCATAGAAGAACTGATTGTAAGGGACAACCTTGGTTCAAGTGATTGTGAGCTAATTCAGTTTAAACTAAATGGCAGGCTAAACAAAAAAGATCTGTGAGTAGGGTCCTTGATTTCAAAAGGGCTAACTATAAAAAATTAAGGGAGTAAGTTAGGAAAGTGGACTGGACTGAAGAGCTCAAGGCTGTGAATGTGGAGGAGGCTTGGAATTACTTTAAGTCAAAGTTGCAGAAACTATCTGAAGCCTGCATCCCAAGCAAGGGGAAAAATTCATAGGGAAGGGTTGCAGACCAAGCTGGATGAACAAACATCTCAGGTGATTAAGAGAAAGCAGAAAGCCTACAAGGAATGGAAGATGGCAGGCATCAGCAAGGAAAATTATGTCTTGGAGGTCAGAAAGTGTAAGGACAAAGTGAGAACTGCCAAAAGCCACGCAGAATTGGACCTTCCAAAGGGAATTAAAACCAATAATAAAAGGTTCTATAGCCATATAAATGAAAACAAGGAAAGAAGTGGGACTGCTAAGCACTGAGGATGGGTAGAGATTAAAGATAATCTAGGCATGGCCCAACACCTAAACAAATACTTAGCCTTAATTCTTAATAAGACTAATGAAGAGCTTAGGGGTAGTAGCAGGGTGGCTAATGGGAATGAGGCTATAGAGGTAGAAATTGCCACATCTGAGGTGGAAGTCAAACTCAAACAACCTAATGGGATGAAATAAGTGGCCCCAGATAACTTCCGTCCAAGAATATTAAAGGAATTGGCACCTGAAATTGCAAGCCCAATAGCAAGGATTTTTAATGAATCTGTAAATTCGGGGGTCATATCTTATGACTGGAGAATTGCTAATAAAGTTCCTATTTTTAAGAAAAGGAAAAAAAGTGATCCGAGATACTACAGGCCTGTTAGTTTGACCTCAGTTGTATACAAGGTCATGGAACAAATTTTGAATGAAAAAGTAGTTAAGGACATAAAGGTTAATGATAATTGAGATAAAATACAACATGGTTTTACAAAAGGTAGATTGTGCCAGACTAACTAATCTCCTTCTTTGAGATTTTTTAGACAAAGGAAATGCAGTAGATTTAATCTACCTGGATTTCAGTAAGGCATTTGATACAGTTCCACATGGGAAATGATTAGTTAAATTGGAGAAGATGGGGATCAATATGAGATTTGAAAGGTGGATAAGGAACTGGTTAAAGGGGAGACTACAATGGGTCATACTGAAAGATGAACTGTCAGGTTGGAGGGAGGTTACTAGTTGAGTTGCTCAAGGATCGGTCTTAGGACCAATCTTATTTAACTTTTTTTTTTTTGTTTTTACTGATCTTGGCACAAAAAATGGAAGTGTGCTAATAAAAATTGTGGATGACACAAAGTTGGGAAATATTACCAATAGGGAACAGGACTGGAGTATCATACAAGAAGATCTGGACAACCTTGTAAACTGAAGTAATAGAAATAGGATGAAGTTTAATAGTGCAAAGTGCAAGGTCATACATTTAGGGACTAACAACAAGAATTTTTGCTATAATTTGGGGACCTATCAGTTGGAAGTGACAGAGGAGGAGAAAGACCTGAGTGTATTGAGTGATCTCATGATGAATATGAGCCACCAATATGATCCAGCTGTGAAAAAAGCCAGTGCAGTCCTAGGATATGGTATGATAAGACTGCCTACAATGGCAGGTAGCCGATCTGCAGTTGCTAGCAGCAAATATCACCAATGGCCAGAGATGGAACACTAGATTGGGAAGACTCTGAGGTGTCTGGCGGGTGGGTCTTGCCCACATGCTCAGGGTCTAACTGATTGCAATATTTGGGATTGGGAAGGAACTTTCCCCTGGGTCAGATTGGCAGAGACCCGGGGCGGGAGAGGTTCACCTTCCTCTGCTGCATTGGGAATGTTCCACTTGCAGGTTTAAACTAGTGTAAATGGTGGATTCTCTGTAACTTTGAAGTCTTTAAATCATGATTTGAGGACTTCAATAACTCACTCAGTGGTTCGGGGTCTATCACAGGAATGGGGGGTGAGGATCAGTGGCCCGCAATTCGCAGAAGGTCAGACCGGATGGTCATGATGGTTTCTTCTCATCTTAAAATCTATGAATCTATGAGTACAGAGGTCTCACCCTGTTCAGTTCCTGGTTTACCACTGATTATCAGAACCACCTAAGAAAAATACTAGGTTTCAAAAGAGAAGAGCTTAACCTCTGCCATGACAGCATCACAGCCTTGCTTAGCAGGCAAGCATCCATTTTAATGGCTTGGTCATAAGTTGGGAACCACCCTATCCTTCAGATCTCTGGCTATGGTGTTCTAACCTCCCCCTACTCACCCTTTGGGAATCGTCTCTCCCATTTTCAAAGATTTTGGGAACAGATAGTGTTGGAGTTTGTAACCTCAGGCTACTCCCATCAATTTAATCTCCATTCCTACTCCCTTTCTCTATCCCTTTTCAGGGACCCATCTCATAAATGTCTTCTGAGACAAGAAGTTCAATCCCTTCTTCACATAGAAGCCATTCAAGCCAGCAGAGGAAAGGAGTTCTACTCCAAGTACTCTCTAGTTCCCAAAAAGAAGGGTGGGTGGAGACCAATCTTAGATCTCAGAGTTTTGAAGAACTTCATCCAGGGACAGAAACTCAGGATGGTGAAACTGGCAGCAATAAAACCATCTATAGATCTAGAGGACTGATTTGCAGCCTTCAACTTCCAGCATGTGTACTTTCTTACTGTGATACACCTGGCTCACAAGCAATTCTTGCAATTCATGATCGGTCAGCATCACTTTCAGTATTGAGTGCTCCCCTTCAGACTCTCTGCCACCCCCAGGGTTTTTATGAAGGTGAGGGCAACTTAGCCATGTCCCAGCTGCAGGGGTGGGAGTGGTGGCAGCACAGTCATAATGGTCGTTTCCCCCTATCTCAGCAGGTGGCTCCTCAAGGGCCCCTCTTACAATCAAGTTCACTCTGCAGTCACAAGGACCATAGCCTATTTGATGTTCTGGGACTTCAGCTCAACAGAGAAATGTCCACTTTGGCACCAATTTAATGAATAGCATACATAGGAGCCACCTTGGATACCACGCTATCCAAAGATTACCTACTTGTAGACAGATTTATTGCACTGACAAGCCTCATTTCTCAGGCTGAAATAAACCCAGAGACAATGGCCAGGATTTGTTTACAAGGCTTGGGTTATGGCTGCCTGCACCTTTCTGTACTACATGCAAGGTTATATCTTTGCTGCTACCATTTACACTCCCAACAAACACAGGCTGGGCAAGTTAGTGTCAGCTTCTTGAGTTAGTGTCCCAATCGGTGGCCAGGACCTGGGCAATGTGAGTGCCACTGAAAACCAGCTCGCATGCCGCCTTCGGCACCCATGCCATAGGTTGCCTACTCCTGCCTTAGCCTGAGCAGGCACTTCTGCCAGGATCATGAGTGGGAGATCAGCGATTCTCAAGGGGATATTCCTTCACTGGCGGGCTCTGGAAATAGATGTCTTTGCTATTGCCACCAACAGAAAATGCTGGAAATTCTGCTTAAGAGTGGGTCTGGATTGTCATTCTCTGGGACATGCCTTCCTCATTTTTTGATGGAGAAGAAATCCATCCTCTATGCCTATCCCCTGATGCTATTACTCCTCAGAGACCTAAACAAAATCAATCAGGCCAAAGCCAGAGTCATTCTAATTGCACAGGCTTGGCCATGACAAATATGATTCTCGTATTTGGTTCGCCCCTCCTCTTGTCCTGCACTATGGTTACCACTAGTACCAGACCTACTGATCCAGGATTCAAGAAAGGTTCTTCACCCCAACCTTGGAGCACTGCATCTCAAGGCTTGACTGCTAGCTGTCTCTCAGATAGACATGGACTGTTTGTTTGAAGGAGGCGCAAGAGGTGTTACTGCATGTAGAAAAGCATCCATGAGGAAAACATACCAACAGAAATGGAAGAAATTCCACCACTGGTGTACCCAACAGGGTCTGTCCCATATTGATTCTCCGCAGCTCACATTCCGGTTTACCTTTTAGTCATGAAGAACTGTCTCTGAGTTCTGTTAAAGTCCATTTGGCAGCTATTGCAGCATCCATTTACCTGTTTAGGGGGTTTCGGTATTTGCTCACCCCACCACATCTCAATTTATTAAATGTTTAGTGAATCTCTTCCCACATATCAGGCAATCTGCACCAGGATGGGACCTGAATCTCATCCTCAATTAGCTGATGACGCCAGCATCCTTTGAGCTACTGGCTAAATGTTTCTTGCTTCTCTTGTCCATGCAAATTGCATTTCAGCAACTAGAGGGATTGGCAAGTTAGGGGCTCTAATGGCTGAAACCCCCCCTTACCATTTTTATAGGGAGAAAGTATCTCTCTGATCACATCTTTGCTTTTTGCCCAAAGTAACCTCAGACTTTCAAATCAATCAGAACATTAAATTTTCATTTTTTACTCTAAATCTCACCAGACTTGAGAAGAAGCCTCCCTTCTCACCTTGGTTGTCGGGAGAGTGTTGGTTTTCTACTTGGACAGGACTAAATCCCCTAGGGCCCTCCCCCAAATTGTTTGTCTCTTTTGCACACAAAGTTAAAGGGGCCCTATCCCAACTCAAAGACTCTCCAAGTGGCTTTCTGGTTGCATGCCCTCTTCCTGTGAGGCTGCTGATATTCAGCTTCCTCCTTGTGTTATAGCCCAATCTGCAAATGTAGCTCTGTTGAAGAATGTTGCAAATGCAGAAATCTTCAAAGCTGCTGTGTGTGTTTCAGTTCACACCTTTTTGAAACATTTCACACTAGTGCACACTGGTAGAGCAAACACTGCTTTTGGTACTGCTGTTCTTCGAACAGTCTGAGACTGGGGTCCGAAGCACCCAATTCCTTTAGCAGGAAGTCATCTGAAATGGTGCACCCATAGGCTCACTACTCAAAGAAGAAGGAGGGGTTACTTACCCTATACAGTATAGGAACTAGAGTTCCTCCATTAACCACCCTCTTTCTCCTCTGCTTTGGAGTTTTTGCCTTTGCAGCAGAGAAGGAACTGAAAGCGGTTTGTCTGACATGGCCTATGTACCCTCAGTTTTAGGCACAAGGTTAGCTAGGACACGTGTGGACTAAACAGGCACTGCTTCCAAATGTCTGGTCGAAGACACATGGGGCACATGCACACCTGAAGTGGAGCCCCACAGGGACAAACATCCTGAAGAACTCCAGTGACTGTACAAAGTAAGTAACTTTTCCCTCCATGCACATGGTGTCCATGGTGCTGGGCAGCAGGGAAGGGGCAGGATGAGTTACACTTAGGTGGGGCACAATCAAAAGTGTAACTATTCAAATGACTCCTCAGAAGTCCGGGAGGCATTTGACTCTCAAGCTGAGGAGGCTTCTGAGGCCAACCTGTGCAGCTGTGGCAAGAAACTGTCTAGAAACACAAACCCCTGACTCCCCCAGATTCTCAGACTCCATCTTAGAGAATCTAAAACTCTTAAGTACCAAGAGGTATGTGGGGTGACAAGAAGGAGGGAGAAAAGCAATTCCTAGACTCCCTGGCCTTTTCATTTTCCATAAGACCATACTTTATCAGACTGAAGTGGCCATCTTGCCTCTTGCTGGCACTGAAACCAGGGATGGGAAGCTAGGGAGATAAATTGGTAAAGCCCTGGTGTGATCCCAACATGCAAATGTTGGGAGATGCTGAGACCACAAAGCCTTGAGAGAAAAGGGAGAAAGATGATTGATGAGAAGGGAAGGAAGAGAGACAGGAAAGCGATGGGGAACAAAGTGTACTGTACTAGGATGACATTTCTCCAGGGCTCATTGTTTTCTGGCAAGGGATGTGCCCCAGTTCCCACTGAGATTTGAAGACTCATGGTGCTAATGTCACTGAGTGTCTCAGGCTGATAGAAGGCAGCGAATGCAGACATTGGGACCAATTCCAGATGGCTGTTTGGTGCCCCCTCTGCCCCGCCCTGCTTGTGTTCATTATTCCTGAACACTCACATGAAAGTGGTGGTGTTTACAGGACTCTCTGGGAATGAGCATTTTTTTATGCAGACATCCATACTCACATGCCAGGAGATCTGTTTCTGAACAAGGATGTCTGTCATTCACTGTTCTTGCTCATTCCCCTGGTAAATGATTAGTGTATTTGCATATCAGCTGGCAAATGGAAAAGAGTTACATTTCAGAGGTGGATTATTTCACAATGTGTAATTCACCCTCTGTGCCAGCGTCCTGGTACCCAGGCAATTGCTGGCATCTCCCTATCTAGAATTAACTTCCTATCCAACTCATGCCATTTCAGACTCTGGCCCTCTTGGAGGAAGAGGATGACATAAACCAAATCACAGACTACTTCTCCTATGAGCACTTCTATGTCATCTACTGTAAATTCTGGGAGCTGGACACTGACCATGACCTCTACATCAGCCAGAAGGATCTGGCTAGATACAATGATCAAGGTGAGTTGATCCCCTAGGCTGGGACATGTGCTGAGGAAGGTGGTAACAGAAACCTGTAAAAGTTGTGGGAAAAGGTAAGCCTTGCCTACCTGGGAAGTTATACTTTAAATGGCGAATTTGGTGCCACAGCGATGTAACTGGGCCGTGCTGGACTTTACTTGGTGCTAATTGACAGAGCCATTTTTAAGGCTGGGGGAAGGGGAACTGCAATAGACAATAAGGGCTTCTACGTAGCGGCGTCTGTAATGATGCTAAATCACCTGGCCTCTGGCCACAGGTGGACAATGCAGTTCAGCAGAGGAGGTACAGCTTAGAAAACAGCAAGAGGGACAAGCAGCTGGCTCTGTACTTTGCCGTGGAGCGGGAGGCAAGAGACTGAAGTGATAGTTGAGAGTGGGGAGTTGGAAATGGCCCTGAAGAAGCTTTGTACCTGGGAGCAGGATCTCAAGAACACATGGAGGTCCCTGAGGTGAGGGCAACTTAGCCATGTCCCAGCTGCAGGGGTGGGAGTGGTTGGTATGGGAGCTGCTACATTTTCTTATGCAAGCTCAGGATCCCAGTCTCCTTGGTGGCCCTCCATAAACCCAACAACAGCACCAGCTGCAACCCACACATCTTCCATGTACCCAGTGGGAGCACAAAGCACAGGGGCAGTGTTCTGGACAAAGCAACAGGTGCTCTGTCTTGCCTCTCTGCTTGTGGAAACAACACCAGCTTACAATTAGACCCAATGGATAGGCACCATCATTACTTAACTTCAGGCTGGACACAAGATTCAGGAGCCAAGCACTCAGTCTAAGGGTGGGAGGAGTGTTCTCCCACAGCGATGTGGAGTCAGGAGTGGGCCTTAGTTCCCATGCTAAAGGCATCTCCCAATGGGAGGCTGTGTAGCCTGTGGCCCCAGCAGAACCCAGTTTAAATATTTATGTACATAAACCATCCCCTCCAAATCGTGCCCAACCCTTTCTTTACCTCGTCGCACATTCACATTTTAAATGCATTTAATCCTCAGCTTTTGCCCCTTCCAGTAGTGCACTAGCCTCCCACCTCCCTTATTCATTCACCCAATGACCTTTAGCCTCACTCCTTGGATCCACTTCCTGAGCTGTTTCCAGTGCTAGTCCAGGTGCCTGCCTGAGGTCCAGGCCTATTCTGGGAAGGTGCACTGAGGCACATTCTTTCTTGACTGGAAGAGGGGAAAGGCTGTTATGGGCCTTGTGGCTCCAGAGGGGAATCCCATCTGGTTTTGTGACAGAGGGACCTTGTCAGGCCTGCACTTCCCCTTCTCCACTAATACAGCTTCTCAGTGTATAAGGCTGTGAAGCCTGTGATTTAACCAGGACTGGTGGGAGCACTCCCTGCCTCCCCTGACTCCTTAATTAAGAACATAAGAATGGCCATATTGAGTCAGATCAAAGGTCCATCTTGCCCAATATCCTGTCTTCTGACAATGACCAATGCCAGGTGCCCCAGAGGGAATGAACAGAACAGTAATCGTCAAGCGGCTAGGGACACCATCCCTGCCCATCCTGGTTAATAGCCAATAGCTTAGAGATGACTAAGGGGAGATATGATAGAGGTCTATAAAATAATGACTGGTGTGGAGAAAGTAAATAAGAAAGTGTTATTTACTCCTTCTCATAACACAAGAACTAGGTGTCACCAAATAAAATTAATAGGCAGCGGGTTTAAAACAAACAAAAGAAATTATTTTTTCACTTAACACAGTCAACTTGTGAAACTCCTTGCCAGAGGATGTTGTGAAAGCCAAGACTATAACAGGGTTCAAAAAAGAACTAGATAAGTTCATGGAGTTGACTATACACTGTGTTACATGAAAAAATATTTTCTTTTGTTTGTTTTAAACCCGCTGCCTATTAATTTTATTTGGTGACACCCAGTTCTTGTGTTATGAGGAGGAGTAAATAACACTTTTTCTTATTTATTTTCTCCACACCAGTCATTATTTTATAGACCTCTATCATAGCTCCCCTTAGTCATCTCTTTTCCATGCTGAAGAGTCCCAGTCTTACCTAATCATTTTTGTCGCCCCTTTCAGAACCTTTTCCAATATATCTTTTTTTGAGATCAGGCGACCACATCTACACACAGTATCCAAGATGTGGGCATACCATGGATTTATATAGAAGCAATATGATATTTTCTGTTCATTACTTATCCCTTTGTTAATGATTCCCAACATTTTGTTCACTTTTTTGACTGCAGCTGCATGTTGAGTGGATGTTTTCAGAGAACTATCCACAATGACTCCAACATCTTGCTTGAGTAGTACTAGCTAAATTAGACCCCATCATTTTATCTGTATAGTTAGGATTATGTTTTCCAATGTGCATTATTTTGCATTTATCAACACTGAATTTCATCTGCCATTTTGTTGCCCAGTTGCCCAGTTTTGTGAGATCTTTTTGTAGGTCTTCACAGTCTGGTTGGGACTTAACTATCTTGAGCAGTATCATCTGGAAATTTTGCCACCTCACTGTTTACTCCTTCTTCCAGATCATATATGAATATGTTGAATAGGACTAGTCCCAGTACACCCTGGGGGACACCACTATTTACCTCTCTCCATTCTGAAAACTGACCATTTATTCCTACCGTTTGTTTCCTATCTTTTAACCAGTTACTGATCCATGAGAGGACCTTCCCTCTTAGCCCATGGTAGCATACTTTGCTTAAGACCCTTTGGTGAGGCACTTTGTCAAAGGCTTTCTGAAAATCTAATTACACTATATATATGTGTTTGGGGAGGTTGGGGCAAGTTCCAGAAGCTTCTTAGATTTGTGGGGTGAGGGGCACCAGTCCCTGGACTATGGCCCCTGCTCCACCCTAAGGCCCCACTACAGCTCAGCCTCCTCCCTGCGAGGCCCCATCCACACTCCACCCCCACTTCGCCAGAAGCCCTGCTCCCGCTCGGCCTCTCCACTTACTGAGGCTTTACCCCCCACCCACTCTGCCTCTTTCTGTCCCCACTTTGCCTCTTCCCCCGAGGCTCCCCTGCCTGCCACTCCCATCTCTCCACCCCTCTCCCAAGCTCCCCTCACCTCTCACTCTTTTCTGCCCCCTCCTGCCATAAAGGTGAGCGATTTGGGGGGGAGAGGGCAGATAGGAGCAAGCCGTGGGCAAGGAGGCCTCAGGGGAAGAGGTGGAGCAGGGGCAGGGGTGATGCGCCAAAGGTGATGGGCCAGTGTGCCTCCAAAGGGAGGTGCGCCACATCCAGCATTTCTTAGCCTCCCCAAAGCACTTGTACCAGCTGCTCATAGGCTGTAGCCTGCACTCCTCTCTGCAACTGGCCTGCTTTTCAGGCCCTGCCACTAGCCAAGAGCAGCTCTTGAACTCGGGCTGCTTAAGTAATGCTAGTCCTTCAGCAGTCTTCTGCATGGAGTGAAGCCACCCTGTGTGAATAAAGGATATTGCAGCCCAGAATTGACTGTGCTGGCATACTGTGAGAGCTGTAGGTGAGGGCCAGTTATTTAGGCAAGTACTTCACTATGTGCTAGAAAGTGTTCTGCAATAACAACTTGTCTACTTCACCCTCTGGATTGACAGGCAGCAGTTGATATAGTGGGGGTTGATTTATTGCGTCTAGTCTAGATCCAATAAATTGACCACTGAGTGCTCTCCTGTCGACTCCAGTACTCCATCAGGGTGAGAGGCACAGACAGAGTTGACGGGAGAGTGTCAGCCGTTGCCTTACCGGTGAAGACACTGAAGTAAGTAGATCTAAGTACGTTGACTTCAGCTACATTATTCACGTAGCTGATGTTGCATAATTTAGATCAATTCCACTCCCTCTAGTGTAGACCAGGCCTGAGTGTTGTAAAAAATAATCACAGTAACCTAGTAAATCCTGACAGCCACTACTGTTAAATTGTGGCAGAACGGTGGGGAGAGACAGACAATCCCTGCCGGGGCTGTGTGTGCAGCTCAGTGACCTTTTTTCAGCAAATAATGAATTTGCTGAAAGAAAAAATGTAGTTTCAGGTGATCGAACCCTTTTTGCAAATTTATGTTTAGTTCACTGAATTGGTTAATTGAACTGACAAAAATAGATGTGTTTTTAGAAATGGCTGAACTGCATAGTGTGTTTTGATCCAGCTCAGACCTTTTGATTCACTGAAAATTTCCACCCAAAATGAAATATTTTTCTAATTATTCAGCATTGCCAGCAAACCAAAAACACCAGTATTCACCCAGCTCTTGTTATGGGGGTGCAGGGTTTCAATGTTCCACCACAGAGGTAAAGACACTGGGTTTCTTTTGTTGAGATAAATGTCTTGAGCTACCCTTTGTGTTCTCATGCCACAAGTGCTCACCCTATTCTGGTACAAGTCCCAGTAGTGCTAATAGCACTAACAGGGCATGTTTCCAAGGTCTTATAGCTAGATAATCTAGAGCTGCCACATTCTAGGGGGAGAGTAGTTGTGTTACTAGGCTAGGCACAGAAAGCAACAGAGAGAGACTTGGATGGTTAATTGCTACTGTTTGCAAGGCTATTAAAGTTTGGGCTGTACTAAAATGGCTACGCAGGCCGTGTTCGTTGCCTATCCTTTTAGCTGTGGGATAATGACTTCATACAGATTGACCACACACACAGGGCTCTGATAGCCCATGAGTCTAACAGTGCCTATGTATTGATGCTTCATTTTCTTCATTTCCAGCTTTATCAGCCAGGATTATTGAGAGGATATTCAGTGGAGCAGTGGTGAGGTAAGGTATAGCACCCTGGATGGACAATTAAATTGAGAAATGGAAGGAAGCAAAAACTAAAACAGGAATCCTGTCAGCCTTAGGTAGAAAAGCAAGGTATTCTCATACATTCCCCGTCCCATTGAGAGGGCACGGGGCTAGCGTTTCCGTCACAGGATAGGGCCAGTCTGAAAAGGAAGAGAGGGACAAGAGAGTGATTTTAAAAATAAATAAAACCGTGTCAAATTAGCACAGTTCCCAAATGCATCGCTGTGGGCCACGGGAGAGGGGACAGGTGCGTACACTTCATGTATGTGTGTGTCTCCCCTAGTCCTACAGCAGTGGCAGGCAGCTGGAGGGCACAATTAAAAAAGCTCCTTTAAAATAAAAGTTCCTAACTGTTTTGGGGGAAGTACTTCAAAAGCAACTTTGTCTTTGCAGTGACAGTAGGACTGCGAAATGCAGTATCTGCTCTCAGGAGCACTTCTCACCCCTGAGCAAGTTCAGGTGTGGGAGGGGCCGATCAATACTAACACACTTCTGCTGGCCTAAAAGAACAAGCATGGGTGTTTTCCAGGTATATGAAAATGCCCAACTCGCTCCCCAGAGGGTGTTCTGACTGTTCTTTTGGCTGCGTGTTCATGTTATAATTTAGAAGGTGCTTTGGGTCTTTCAGAGGCAACGAAGCGCAGAAAGAGGGACAGCTGAGCTATGCAGATTTTGTGTGGCTCCTCATTGCTGAAGAAGACAAAAGGAGCCCCACAAGGTAGGACTTCTAGGAAGGTTCTGGAGAGAGACATGCAGAAAGCTCCTGGGATTACAGGAGACTGGGACCTGCTCATTAGTGCAAAGGCCTGTGAACCAGGATGAGCCTGGCTTGCAGTGGGAGGTAAGACATTGACTTGCTGGATCACCTTGCACAGATAACTTGCCTTCGCCAGAGGAAAACTGGGTAAAAACAGACTTTACTTTTAAAGTGACCTTTTCTCTTCCCCCTGGCTTTTATCGGTGGTCACAAAACTTCCCACCACACCCTACTCTGTCCCTTGCCCCATGTTTGCCTAAGGATACATGCAAGGAGCAGGGCTGAGAAGGTGGGAGAAGCTTCCATTTGTTTGCTCCATGCCATCATCACCACTAGTAAGCAGACCCTGCTGCTGGCCTCAGCACAACTTATTCCTAGACAGAGGACAGGACCCCTGACTGCCCTATGTCCCAGCACCCCTTCAAGGGTAAGGGAAGGCCGCTAGCCGAGCCATAACAGCAGTGGATACTCCCAACTGTCTACTGAAGGTGCCACCCCCGCTCCCTCCCCAGCAAGGTTTAGGCTGAAGTGGCTGTGGCTTCACCCCCAGCTGCCAAATTCAGTGCCTCCTGTTTCACTTTCCTCAGCAGGGCCCTTCCTCACCTTGCCTGCGTACAGGACTATGTGCAAACGCTGCCAGCGGGCATGGGGGCTCTGACCATCATGGAGCTTCCAAGGTGCAGAGAGGCAGGCAGAGCTCTCTCTGGCATGGAGGCTGCTGCGCAGGATGGGGTGGAGGACCTGGGCACCAGCAAACCATTTTGCTTCACCACATGACTGTCCAGCCCCTACATGCCTATATCACCCCAGAAAAGCTCCTCTCACTTGAGCCCTCGGCTGACGTCATATAAGGATCGCAGCTTGCGCTGGATGCTAGCTTTCTTCTGCCGCCAGGTCAGCATCCAGCTGGTGGCAGCAGTGCCTGGCAGGAGGCCACTTTGCCCTCCCAGAGGGCTGCCAACCACAATCCATCCCTCTGGCTGTGAAGTGAGTGAGCTTGAGGGCTTTAGCAACCAGTGCTTTCCAGACACCCTTGTCCAATAATGCATCTGCCTATTTTGCAAAACCTGAGTGCTGCTCCTGTTCTTGCCACGCCCTGGTGAAGAGGAGGTGGCAGAAAAGCACAGACCGAGAATGGGGCATAGCTCCATCCTAGAGTGTTATGCAAACGTTGTCAATGTGGTGTTAAACAGCTGCACTAATCTAAGCAACATGTGTTGCTGTCTCAGTAATTTTCCCTGAGCAGAGGGCCCTGACTTTTGGGGTTCTAATGTGTGCTGATTTTTTAGGGATGCTGCTTATCAGAGAGGTGTTTCCAGCACTGATTTGTACACTCTTAGTATAGGTCAGTGACTTGGGTGAGTGGGAAGGAGGTGGTAACAAAGAGGGAGACTCAGTAGGATGCTGCTAGAGCAGAACAGTTCTCCTGACTGCCACCACTCCACTGCCCTCCTGCTAGATACTTGCCTAGTGCTGACTCAGTTATAGAAACAATGAGGGTATGGGACATGCCTTTCAGAACTGGGATTACATATTGTAGTGAATGGCTGGGGGGAGCATGACAAAAATTGCAGTCCAGGGGTCCACTGATTCCATGCACTTGGCAGATGTGTGAACTAGCAGGTGTGGGAGAATACTACACAGCCTATCCTTGCATTCCCCTCTGAGGTGACCTGCCACTCACACAGAATCACTGAGTTGTTTAGGACAGTGACTGGTGAGGGGGAGTAAAAACTGGAGTCCCATCAGTTCTGCCCCTGACCTGTCCATAGCTAAAGCCACAGCAGTGATTTGAGAGCTTTGTCTTTTGCATAAAAAAACACAGGGAACTATTTTAAACATCCCAGGCCTACTTTTGCTCCTGCCAGGGGTTTCCCAGGGATAGTCAATAGCCCATGTGTAGGGATCACCGTAGGCAATTAGCCTGTTTGGACAACCCCACCAGGGAGCAGTGCCCATACCCCACAACACAGCAAGCACAGAATACTGGGCCTTTGTTGGGAAACATAGGCCCAAGTATATTCATTAATATCAGTCACTGTGCTTCCCCTCCATTGTGCAGACACCAAACCTGCTGAGTAAACTGACCCCTGTAGTGCTCAGGGTAGAAGCAGCAGGATCTGCCTCTAGCTGACTTATTCAGAGGTTATTTTAATTGGTGCTTGGTTAGTGCTGCCCAAACCCCTAGAAGCTGCTCCAGCCCCCTCCCCATCATCAGCACTGAAGGTCAGTTGTAGAATAGGGAAATGCCTACCCCTGAGTAATTGAGGGTATTGTCAGACTCTGCTTTTACTCTGCAATTCTAGCTGTCAGTCATGGTGAATGTGGTATAGGACTGAGGACCTTGCACTGCTCTGATCTCTGGTGGCTAAGATAATATTGCTGGTTTCTGCAATGCTGCCAACATGAAAAGACTAATTCTCTTCTTCCTTAGTATCGAATACTGGTTCCGCTGCCTGGATTTGGATGGAGATGGCGTACTGTCTATGTATGAACTGGAGTATTTTTATGAGGAACAATGTGAGAGGATGGAAGCGATGGGCATCGAGCCATTGCCATTCCATGACTTACTGTGCCAAATGCTCGATCTGGTGAAGCCAGATGGTGATGGTAAGAGCTGCTGTAAACCCCAGCCTGTTGGAGGTGTTTAGTGAGGTCAAGTTCCCACCTATGCTTATTCTGTTTTTATTTTAAGAGCTCATTTGGGTTCACTTCCCACTATGCCTACGTGGCCCATGTCCATGCTAAGTGGTTGGACATGGAGAAGGAGAAGGTTGCTTGTACATCCCTGCACAAGCAGTAACAATCAAGCTGCAAGGAGTAAGGGGTTTATGGTGACTAATTCTTGCTAGATTAACAGGGCTACTTTTTAAATTTATAATTTATAACAAGGAGGAGATGGGCTACAGCCTGCTCATGTCATGCCATGCCATGCATCATAGATTAGGGCAAACACATAATAGAGAGAGGGAAAAAAACTAAAGAAATTCTCCTCTGATACTGCTGAGAGAAGTATGACATCCCATTAACCCCGCAATGAAATAGTCTATTAGGTAGGAGTGGCAGAAAGGCAATGCTGGCATTTCATAAGCTCTGTACCAAATGAGTCAGGCCTGGTAGTTGAGTGTCTAAAGCTCTATAAAGCCAGGTTCTGGGCAGGACCTGTGTGCCTGGCTCTACAGATAGGGGGATTGCCACAGCCAGGCTGGAGGGCACCTGTGGAGCCATTCTTGGCTACTGTGTGGCACCAATGCCCTCCCCCGGGCTCTTCTGCACTGTCCTCACCCACACAAAGGGTCTGTGCAGAGCTGAGCTATGAGCTCTGCAGGTGGTGCACACTGCCTGCACAGTCCCACTCTGTCACCACTCAGACATGGCACTGCCTACGGCTCTCCCCCATCCTTTTCTTCATTGGCAGTGGAAGGGCCTCTGCTAACCTTGGCCTTTTTGCCCATAGCCTCCGTTCTGCAGGTTGTGCCCAAAACCCTGGGCTTCAAACCCTTCCACAGGTCTTTCCCCCTCAGCAAAGAGCATTCCAGCTGCCTCTACTGCCTCAGAGAGTTCCATGTCCCATCAAAGTGTACGGTTTGCTCCAGCTTAAAGAGCAGATCAAAGAAGCTGAAGGAGGACAGAGTTAAGCTGCTCCTTGTGGAGTGTTCCCTGAGACCATGGGATCTGATTCCACCCATACGTAGGCCTCAGCCTCTCAGTGTTCCAGAGACAACTTCAGTTCCAGCAAGCAAAGACCCAGGGACAACTTCTGAAGCCTCCAAACAGTCTAAGCAGAAGAGATCTCAGTTTCCCGATAACCAGTCTAAATGCAGGGAAATTCACCCCAGAGACCAGGGACTAAGGAGACTTCACATCCCCCTCCAGGTACTGCTGAGGCTTCTGCTTCTTCTGACTCCATCAGAAAGGTCTACCAAGCATTCCACATACCGAGAAATCTCTTGGCAAGCAACCCCACTCAGCTCTGGCTTCTGTATCTTCAGAGGCCTCCAAACATGGGGACTCCTCAAAGAAAGCACTGGCCCCAACTTTGGCATCCTCTGAGGGAAATAGCCATAAGGAGCATGTGGACCACATATCCATGTCGTCTCTGGTACCAGTTGACTCACCTTACCTCAAGGACTACTGCCCTGGATCACTGGTTCAGTCCCCTTTCATCTCACAAAGACCTCTGTGTGATAGAGGAGCATGAATCCCCTCTACTAAAAGGTATGGGGAGGATGTCACTGTCAGTATTGATCTATCCACCTGTACAACCTACCAGTCAGTATCGGTGCATCCTCCCACAAAAGCTCGGCCACTAGTACTGACTCGGATACCAGCCCCTACTCAGATGCCGGTACTGACATCCCTAGCCATCCTATTGGACAGAGAGGTTGTTACATCTTCAGAATATGACATCTCCATCCAAGATTCAGCCACCTTCTCTTTCCAGCCTCCGTCCCTGGCAGTGTATCCTGGTGATGATGTTCTGGAAACTAGCCCTGCCAGCCTTCCCAGGAGCATGCTAAGAGTCCTGCTCCCTTTCCATACCCTGACCACAATGGGTTTTCTGGAATCCTGGGGTTCTTCTTCGAGTGCTTGCTCATATCCATTCCAGTAGGTGTACGCGCCGGCGCCGCGCGTGCACGTTCGTCGGAGAACTTTTACCCTAGCAACTCCAGCGGGCCGGCAGGCCGTCGCCCCTAGAGTGGCGCCCATGGCGGGTGATATATACCCCTGCCGGCCCGCCCTGCTCCCCTCAGTTCCTTCTTACCGCTGTGTCGGTCGTTGGAACTGTGGAGTGCGGCATAGCTGACCTCCACGTCCCTAGCTTCTCTTGTTATCGTTACAGTTAGAGTTAGTTTGTAGTTTACTTAGTATATATAGTTTGTAGTTATAGTTATAGTTGTTGTGTGTATATATATATCGTTAGTTAGCGGGTTCGGGCTCTAGCCCTCTCCGCGCCCCGGCGCCGGGCTGATGCCTGGTTCGCCGGGATTCAAAGCGTGCTCGGCTTGTAAAAAGCCGATGCCCCAGTGATCCCCACGACGCCTGCTTAAAGTGCCTGGGGAATCACACGTCTCGGAGAAGTGCCGCATCTGCAAAGCTTCGGCCGCGAACTAAGAAGGAGCGAGACCAGCGCCTCCGGACTCTCCTTATGGAAGCGGCACTTCACCCCGCGCCCTCGCACCGATGAGCGCGGCTCCGGCACCGGATCCCTCCGGCACCGCGAAAGCGCAGCGGCACCACCCTCTCCGGGCACCGGCTCCTGGGAAGAGGCCCTCATCCTCTACCCCGGCTAGCAGCCCCGAAGGAGCACCAGACCGCCGACGTTGTGGCCGTGCCAGGGGCTTCGTTGACTCCGGGCCCGGCGGGTCCGTCGAGTCCGATCCCTCTTAGCTCCCCGCCAAGATCTGGGGTAGAGCTTGTAGTCCCATCTACGCCCGAGACATTCTCGTCGGCAGGGACCTTATGCCTTGACGGAGCCTGGGCTGCCCAACCCCGGCACCGCGGTGCGGGTTGTACTTTCCTAAGGGCAAGCCGACCCCGATGAGAGCACCGTCCCGGATTCTCCGGTCCGAGCACCGATCTCGGTCACGGCACCGATCTCCGGTCCCGAGGAGGTCTGTTTCGAGGCGCCGCTCGCAGTCCCGGCACCGCTCTCCCCGGCGGCACTGGTCATACTCACGGCGATCGAATCATCTTCACGTCGGTCCCGGTACTCCCGCACCGCTCCAGGCTCCAGCCACCGCTACCGGCAACGGACGATTCGGAGAGCGCGATCACGCACCGCGAAGGTCCAGATCTCCGGTCGACCCTCCCGGCACGCGCTGGTGGCAGGTCCGGTCCAGATCTGGCACCGGTATAGCTCACGGCACCGCTCCCGGCACCGAGGAGGCCGTCCCATCGAGGGCGCTGGACCGCACTACTCCGTTCCGCCGCCCCGTGGCCCTCTCGGCAGGGTTCAGTCTCTTCCGACGGACAGATAGCGTCTACCTGGACGTTGACAGGTCCGCCGCCCTCTTCCTGAGGGTCACCAGGAACATGGTCCGCAGCAGTGGGCTTCTGGATGCCCTGGGCATATCAGCAAGCCCAGGGGCCTCAGCAATTTCCACCACGTCCGTCTGCTCAGAGCGTAGGCTCCAGAGGCTACGTTTTCACCCCACCGCCATCCCCTGCAAGGAGAGGTCAGTCCCTACCCGCCTGAGACTGAACCCCCGCAGGAAACCAGAGAGACAGCCCGTCCATTCACCTGAGCCGCCACCTGACCCGCTTCTGCCAGGTGTCTCTCGTCATCCTCGCCGGATGAAGCAGTGGCGGGACGACAACCACCAGTCCCCCCCCTGCTAGACCTCAGGGCACACCAGATCTCCTCAGGCACGTTGCACAAAAACATGCGCATCCAGCTGAGGAGGTCTCCGAGGTGCAGACCCGGTCGTCACACGATACTCTCGGCAGATGCGCCTACTCGTGTCGCCCTAAACCTTCATAAAGACCATACAAGCCAATGCCACACCATCTGGCAGTCACCGGCTTCCGTTCCCCCGCTGCTCGGGGGTGGAGCGCAAGTATATGGTCCTCGAAGGGATACGAGTATCTATACGTGCATCCAGCCCCTGTTCCCTCGTCGTTCAATCTGTGAACGAGAGGGAACGACATGGGCAAGAAGCTCCGGCCCCAAAGTCTAGGAGGCGCGACCTATGACCTGCTTCGGCCGTAAGGTCTACTCCGCAGGAGCGTTACAGCTGCGGGTTTCGAACCAACAAGCCTGCTCAGCCGCTACTCCTATAACACCTGGGAGGCGGCTGATAAATTTAGGGAGCTTCTCCCACAAGATGCTCGCAGGAGTTCGTTTGCGCCTACTGGATGAAGGCAGAAGGTCGCGCGCACTTCGCTGCAGGCGTCTTTGGACACAGCAGACTCAGCCGCTAGGACTCTCGCCTCCGGAGTCACTATGCGCCGCATCTCCTGGCTACAGGTCTCTGGTCTTCCTCCGGAACTCCAGAACAATACAGGACCTTCCGTTTGAGGGCCAGGGCCTATTTTCTGACAAGACAGACCTCGCCTGCAAAGTCTCAAGGACAATAGGGTCATTATGCGTGCCCTAGGGATGCACACGCCAGTGAACAGCGTCGACCGTTCAGGCCGCAGCAACAGCGCAGGCCCTTCCCGCAACCCAGGCAAAGGCAGGACTTTGCCAGGAGACGAAACAGAATGGCAGGCGCAGCATCTGGCAACCACGGGGGCCAAATCAAGGTCCCTCCAAGCCGTTCCTCCGGGCGAAGCCGTCCTTTTGAAGGTGCGCCCGGGGGCGCTCTGTACCAGTTTTTTCCGTGGATCCATCTCCTCCCTTTTCCAACCGTCTCTCGTTCTTCCTCCCGGCGTGGCGCCAGCTTACTACAGATCGTGGGTCCTCCGCACGCTGCGGCTTGGGTACCACCTGCAGTTTGCTTCGTCCGCCTTCCGCCCCCCTTCCTCGTCCCTCTTCAGGGACCCTCTCACGAGCAAATCCTCCTCCAAGAGTTGCAACGCTCCTCGACAAGGGGCCGTAGAGGAGGTGCCGGAGGACGAGACGGGCAGGGGTTCTACTCCCGTTACTTTCTGATCCCAAAGCCAAGGAGGTCTCCGACCCATCCTCGACCTCCGCGAACTCAACAGATACCTTACTCAAGTTGAAGTTCCGCATGGTTTCCTTGGGACCATTATCCTCCCTGGATCCCGGAGACTGGTACGCCCTCGACATGCAGGACGCCTATTTTCATATATCCATCTTTCCGCCCCATCGTCAGGTTCCTTCGCTTCATTGTCGGCGGCCGGCACTATCAATTCACGGTCCTTCCGTTCGGACTCTTCACAGCCCCGAGAGTGTTCACCAAATGCATGGCCGTAGTCGTCGCCTTTCTTCGTCGCAGTCGGGTACACGTGTTCCCCTACCTCGACGACTGGCTTATCCGGGACCTTCACAGGATCGAGTCCTCAGGAGCACGTCCAAGTGGTCAGCCGCCTTTTCTCCAGTCTCGGGCTGTTGCTCAATGCGGAGAAGTCCACTCTATCCCTACTCAGAGGATAGAGTTTATCGAGCCGTTCTAGACTCACTATAGCCAGGGCGGTCCTTCCTTCGGCACGGTTCCAGACGCTGTCAGCCATCATCCGCAGGCTACAGTCAGCACCTCTGACCTCCCTGCGCACTTGCCTGACACGTTGTTGGGGCACATGCAGCCTGCACTTTCGTCACAGCGCACGCCCGACTCCGCCTCCGGCCCCTGCAAATCCTGGCTCATCCCTCAGCTCCGTTCACCAGGCGCCCGTTGGACACGGTGGTCACGATTCCCAATCGTCTCCTCTCTCTCAATGGTGGCTAGATCAGTCCGTCGTATGTGCGGGCTTCCCGTTTCATCAGCCCCAGCCTCGCTGTCCCTGACGACGGACGCATCAGATTTGGGATGGGGGGGCTCACCTAGGGACCCTGCAGGACCAAGGTCGCTGGTCTCCTCCCGAGCTCGCCCTCCATATCAACATCCGGGAGTTGAGAGCGGTCCGCCTGGCTTGTCTCGCGTTCCATCGTCAGATCCAGGGCCGCTGTGTTTCAGTCTTTATCGACAACACGACGGCGTTATACTACGTGAACAAGCAAGGCGGAACGAAATCTCCTCTTCTTTGTCTCAGGAAGCAATGATACTGTGGGACTTTTGCATAGCCCACTCGGTTCACCTATCGCTTCCTACTTGCCCCGGGGCTCGAAATACCCTGGCGGACCGTCTCAGCCGGTCCTTCAGCTCCACGAATGGTCCTTCGCCCGGACGTCGCCCTTGCGCCTCTTCCGACGGTGGGGGCATCCCCACGTGGACCTCTTTGCAACACGCAGGACAGGAAGTGCCCGATGTTCTGCTCTTTCCAGGGCCGCGAGCCGGGCTCAATGGCAGACGCCTTTTCTAATTCCCTGGCAACGCATCTCTTCTATGCGTTCCCCCGTTCCCGTTAGTCCACAGGTCCTTCTGAAGGCACGCAGGGACAGGGCCCGCTTTGATTCTGATCGCTCCGGCATGGGCCCGTCAGCATTGGTACTCTCTGTTGCTGGACCTGTCGGTAGTCGACCCGGTTCCCCTGCCCTTCACCTGGGACCTGATCACGCAGGACCACGGCCGCCTTTGTCACCCGGACCTCCAGTCGCTGCACCTCTCAGCGTGGCTCCTGAGTGGCTAACTCGGTCCGAGTTACATTGCTCTTCCCCAGTGAGGCAGGTACTTCTGGGAAGTAGAAAACCATCTACAAGGGCGACATACGTAGCCAAATGGAAACGGTTTTACGTGCTGGTGCGCGGAGAAGCGCTTCCATCCCACCGATGTTTCCATCCCAGTGGATTTTTTAGATTACCTTTGGTCGCTCAAAGGAACAAGGCTGGCACTGTCCTCTCTCCGTGTTCACTTAGCGGCCATCTCCACCTTCCACCCAGGGAGTGACGGCCGCTCGGTCTTTCTCGCACCCAATGGTGTCTAGATTCCTCAAAGGGCTGGAGCCCCTTTACCCCAGGTCCGCCACCCAGCCCCTCCTGGGATCTCAACCTGTGTGTTGTCCATCTCATGTCTCCCCCCGTTTTGAGCCGCTGGCTACGTGTTCCCTCCTCTACTTGTCCTGGAAGACGGCATTCCTGGTGGCGATCACTTCGTGGTGCGTATCAGAGCTGCGCGCCCTCGTCGTAGATCCCCCGTATACGGTGTTCCATCGGGACAAGGTGCAACTGAGGCCGCACCCGCATTTCTTCCCAAGGTCGTCTCGGCTTTCATGTCAACCAGGACATATTCCTACCTGTCTTTCTTCCCAAAACCGCACTTGTCTCGCAGGAGCAACAGTTACACTCCTTATGACGTGCGCAGAGCGCTCGCCTTTTATATAGAGCGAACAAACCATTCCGTAAGTCCAGCCCCAGCTCTTTGTCGCCGTCGCTGAACGAGTTAGAGAGTTGCCCAGTCTCCTCTCAGAGGATTTCCTCATGGGTGACGTCCTGTATACGGACCTGTTACGACCTGGCCCATCTCCCTTCGGGCCGAGTAACTGCGCACTCTACAGAGCCCAGCATCATCGACGGGCGTTCCTTGCACGAGTTGCCCGTCCAGGAACATCTGCAGGGGGCAGCGACCTGGTCCTCCGTGACACACTTTGCTACCCATATGCCCTGGTCCAGCAGTCCAGGGACGATGCCAGCCTTCGGCGTCTGCCGTATTGCGCACTGTGACCTCTCACTCCGACCCCACCCGCCTAGGTAAGGCTTGGGAATCACCTACTGGAATGGATATGAGCAAGCATCGAAAGAAGAAAACACGGTTATCACCTTTGTAACTGTTGTTCTTCGAGATGTGTTGCTCATATCCATTCCACACCCGCCCTCCTTCCCCACTGTCGGAGTAGCGGCAAGAAAGGAACTGAGGAGCGGGCGGGCCGGACAGGGGTATATATCACCCGCCATGGCGGCGCCACTCTAGGGGGCGACCTGCCGGCCCGCCTGGAGTTGCTAGGGTAAAAGTCTCTCCGACGAACATGCACACGACGCGGCGCGTACACCTACTGGAATGGATATGAGCAACACATCTCGAAGAACAACAGTTACAAAGGTGAGTAACCGTGTTCTCTCTCTGGTTCTATAGCATACCCTAACATACAAGGGCCCATCAGCAGGAACAGTCTTCAGTACCCAGGGAGCCCCTTCACTATGGAGCATCTCAAACATCCTCAAGGAGACTTGGAGGAGGACCAGTAGCTAAGAGCAGAGGAGGAAGCACCTCCTTCCAACCAATAATCCTCATCATCTCTGTATGAAGCAGTTATGCCCCATCCACTATCCCATGTGGATTATTTTAGATTGTTTTAGGACCTGATGAAGAGAGTGGCCAAGACTCTACAGATTGCCCTGAAAGAGATACAAGAGCCCTAACACACTGTGGCAGATATTCTCCGCACCACATCTCAAGGCAAACTAGTGCTGCCTATTCATGACACCCTCTTGTCTGCCAGATTTTATGGCCTGGTGACACCTGTCACCATCCCATCCAGGTGCAAGTAGGCTGACAGAAAATACTATGTTCCAGCCAAGGGCTCTGAATATCTTTTCTTCTCACCCTTCCACCCATTTCCTGTGATTGACGTGTGGTCAATGAAAGGAGCAAACACCACCAGGCAAGATCATCTCCTCCTGATAAAGAGCTCAAATGCATTGATCTTCTTGGCAGCAAGAGCTATTTCTTAGCTGTGGTACAGTTCAGTGTCACCAACTGTCACGCTTTGTTGGCAAACAGCAATTACACCAAATTTGCACAATTTATTGACTATCTGCCACAGGACCAGAAGGACCAATTTCAAGCCCCATCTCTGAGGGACAGACGAGAGAATGAAGAGATTTTTTCTCTCCATACACACAGACTATCTAAAATGGGTATCAGGATGCATCTTAGCATGTTACAAGGCTTCTGGAATGCGCACTCATCCTAGGGTGCTGGCCCATGCCACCAGAGTTAAATCCATTTCAGTAGCACTGCTTAAAAACATACCCATTATAGACATTTGCAAAGCTGCCACTTGGTCATCTGTGCACACTTTTTCCATGTTATTCATATCTCCAGCTAAAATACAGCCTTAGGTGAGGCTGTTCTCTGAACTCATCTCCACAGCACCCTTCTCCGTAACCAAGGTACTGCTTGGGAGTCACCTAATGTGGAGCCCCCCATAGGGGCAAAAACACAAAGAAGAGGAGGTAACTAACTTTGTACAGTAACTAGAGTTCAAGATTTGTCCTTCTCTGGGTACTGTACTACTCACCTTCTTTCTCCTCCACCTCAGAGTACTTTGTATGTCATTGTTGAGAATTAACTTGTCTGGCAGCAGGTCTGCCCCACCCTATAGACCGTTGGTCTGGACCTGCAGACACAGCTTAAGAAAAGTTTCCAATCAAAGGCAAACTGGTGCGCAGCCACCTAATATGGAGCACCCATAGGGACAAAAACATCTCAAACAATTCCAGTTACTGTATGAGGTGAGTAACCTCTCCTTTTCCTTAGCCTAGCTAAAATGTCTCACAAATTGCCTTTGTGCAAAACCTTTCTGGGAGGGATGGAGAAGTCAACCATGAGATCAACAGAAGCAGTTTAACCCATTTGCTAAGGCCTGTAGGTGGTGAACGGCCTTCACTAGCTCCCTACCCATCTCCATTAACCCATTAGCAAATGGGTTAACTTGCTTTTGCTGATCTCGTGGATGACTTGAGCTACTGTAGGCCTGGGTGACAAGCAAAAACACACTCCCAAGAGAGAGTTTAGGCACAGCACTACAATCCAAGACCTGATGTAAATTCTTGAGTTCATAGGTTTTACAGCTTGAAGGGAACATCATGACCATCAAATCTGACCTTCTGCCTTGCATGGGCTATGGCATGTCACCAGGCTCCTGGACTTTAGCTCAGCTGGATGTTCTCTCTTTTAGAAAGAGACATTTAATCTTCATTTAAAGATTTCAAGTGATGGCGAATTTCCCACCCCCACATCCAATTAAATGATGGATTAGCTGGTGGTTGTAATATATATTTCAAATATTATTTAGATTCAGTCTTGCTTAACTGGGGTGGGAAGAGGGAGGGTGAATTAAAAAGGTCCACTGTAGGTTAAGATGAGGGTCAAAGTATAGCCGGTATTATAAGGTTCACTGCAAAACTCTGCACCTTCAAATCACCTTTACAGTTGAAGTAACTTCTGTTCAGATTTCCCTCAGCGGCTTGTCCTAAAATGGAGGGATCTGGCTGAGGTAACCATGATAATTGCCTCATTTTAATCAACACAATGAGAGAAACAGTGTAACATTTTGGACCATGCCAAAGAAAAGAACCTTACACCAAACAGCAGGGCAGAAGCCACATACATTGAGGGGACTGGAGTCCTTCTGCAAGATGATTGCCCAGCAACACGTGTTTCTAAAGCATTGACTAAAACACAGCAGAACTGTGCTCAGATTGAAAAGTAATGTTGGCCATTGCTTTTGGTTGGGATGAGTTTCATGAGTATATGTATGAGCAAAAATTGATCAAGGCAGAACCTGTAGGAAGCCCTAGCACAAAAAACAGACTGCAAAGCACCATCTGGACTTAAGCCAATTATCCTGGACTTGCAAAAAGTCAGTAAATGGGAAATACAGGCCTGGTAAGGAGCTGTTTACAGCAATAGCCAGTCAATAAATATGACTCAAGTACTACTCATTACTGACGCTATCTGATAAGCTCCCACAGGAAACACAAAAATAGCCCAATCTTACTACAGCCTGAGGCAATAATTCTACTGGAATAACCCAGATACCTCTAATCATAAAACCATATTAGGTCCAATTAAATGAAGTTGCTGCACATGCTGGCATGCTCTACAAGGGCCAGTGTGTCATGCAATATGGGGATTGTAGTGCTAGCTGTTTATTACATAACACCTTCCCGGGTCTTGAGTAACATAAGAACACAGTCCAAGATGTGCTCTTTTAGACAGGCATGAATGCTGTGTGAAATCTGCATATAGGAAGCAGAATGCAAAACAACCACAGAAGCCATATGAGATGCCTCCTTGGTCCAAGCTAGACACAGATCTATTTGCTTGTCTAATTAATGGTCATTGGCAGCCTGAAAAAAACAACACACGCTAGTGGTATTATCCTAAATTAGAAAAGACCTGTGCTAAATGGGTCCTGTCATGAATATAGGGGGAAGGGTAGCAACCTTTATGTATGCAGTAGAATAAAATCTCTCCAAGGCAGCTGTACTGGATTGCCTTACTTGTAAGGGGTTAAGCAGTTCAAATAATCTAGTTGGCACCTGACCAAAAGGACCAATGAGGAAAGAAGATACTTTCAAATTGTTTGTTGTTCCCTCTCCGGTGGGAGAAGCCAAGCAGGTACACTATCTCCTGAAAATATACCTGGAATAAGCCATCTAAAACCACAGGAATTGTAAGTAGGACAAGGAAATGCGTTAGGTTATCTTTTGTTTTGGCTTGTGAATGTTCCTATGCTACAGAGGTAGTTTCATTCCTGTTTTTGTAACTGTGAAGCTGAGCCCAGAGAGGAATCCTCTGTGTTTTAAATCTCTTTATTACCCGATAAAGTTACCTTCCATCCTGATTTTGCAGGTGTGATTCTTTTATATTTTTTCTTAAAAGTTCTTCTTTTAAGAACCTGATTAATTTCAGTGTCCTGAAGACAAAGGGTCTGGGCTATTCTCACATTGCTGAGGTATATTATTAACAAGCCTTCCCAGGAAAGGGGGGGTGAAGGGATGCTAAGTGACCCTTCCCTGAATTTTTGTGTAAATCACTTGGTGGTGGCAGCAATACTGTCCAAGGACAAGGGAAGGAATTTGTGCCTTGGGGAAGTTTTAACCTAAGCTGGTAGAATATAAGACAAGGAGGTCTTTCATGCAGGTCCCCACATCTGTACCCCAGAGTTCAGAGTGGGGGGTGGGGGCACAACCCTGACAGGTCATATCACTCACTAATTAAGAATGTGCTACTAAAATAACGTGTGCTCTTTCTGCAGGAAAGGTGATGCTGCGAGACCTGAAGAGATGCAGAATGGCTCATGTATTCTACAACACCTTCTTTAACTTGGAAAAGTACCTGGACAATGAACAGCGGGATCCCTTTGCAATACAGAAGGTATAAAGCAAGGTCTCCGAACGTTGTTGCCCCCAAACTATTTTTAGGGACAGTGAAGTTTGGTTTGTTGTAGAGAAAAGCAGCAGATATGGAAAGAGGACGGAACTAAAACAGCGTGCTGTAGGAAACAAGTGCTGTATGATCACAAACAAGCACGATAGTGTCCAGCGGCTGGCCATGGCTCACAGGACCAATTCCCATCCAGCAGTGTATCCCCTGAGCAGTAGGTTGGGAACTGCTTCTCTATGGCCTTGAAGGTAGACACGTTGGTCTTGTCTGATGCATCTTTTTGATGGGCACTCCACCCACCACACCCATTCTCTGGCAACAGAGACAAAATGTAGCTCATTCATGTACAGCAGTGGTCACCATCCTGTTGATCGCAATCAACTTGTTGAGCCTGGGACTCCCAGTCAGTTGCAGTTTCCAGTGGTGCAGCGGGGCTGCCACTATGGCAGGCTCCCTGCCGCAGCTCCCAGAAGCAGTCAGCACAACCCTAGGGGGCAGGCAGGGATCTCCGCATGTTGCTTCTGCCTGCAAGCACCACCCCCACAGCTCCCATTGGTGGGGACCTGTGGTGAATGGGAGCTTTGTGGGTGGCGCCTGAGAAAGGGGCAGTACACAGAGCCATGTGTCCCCCTTCCAGGGGCCGCAGAGGTGCGTTGGCCCCTTCCGGGATTAGAGCCTGCCTTAATCTCACTGCACCACTCATGGTAAATACTGCCCATCTGGAGGCCACACCCCCAACCCTGAGCCCCCTTCCAGAGCCAGTACACCAAGCTCCAGCCCCTGCCCCAGCCCTGACCTCCCCTCCCAGAGTGAGCACCCCATACATTCTCCTGCACCACAACCTCTGCACCCTAGCTGCTCCCCCTCCTGCACCCAAACACCCTCCCAGAGCTTGCATCCCCCACAACTTCCTGCCTAGCCCAATGAAAGTGAGTGAGGGTTGGGGAGAGCAAGCAACGGAGAGAGGGGAGAATGGAATGAGTGGGGTAGGGCTTTGGGGAAGGGGCAGAGTAGAGCCTGGGTTGCCCTTAAATTCAAAAAGTGATATTTTGTTCAATATCTTCATCAACGGATCAGATGTTGGCATAGAAAGTACGCTTATTAAGTTTGCAGATGATACCAAACTGGTAGGGCTTGCAACTGCTTTGGAGGACAGGGTCATAATTCAAAATGACCTGGACAAATTGGAGAAATGGTCTGAGGTAAACCAGATGAAGTTTAATAAAGACAAATGCAAAGTGCTCCACTTAGGAAGGAACAATCAGTTTCCCCCCCAAAACAAAACAAACAAGAAAATTGGGAAAAAGAGAAAAACTTGTTTCCCTAGGGAAAAAAGAGTAATAGGCAGCAAGGGACTAGGGGTTATAGTGGAGCCACAGCTAAATGTGAACTCAACAGTTGATGCTGTTGCAAATAAAGCAAATGTGATTCCTGGTTGCGATTAACAGGTGTGTTATGAGCAAGAACACCAGAAGTATTCTTCCACTCTGCGCTGGTTAGGCCAGCTGGAGTACTGTGTCCAGTTCTGGCACTGCATTTCAAGAAAGATTGGAGAAATTGGAGAGCGGTCTAGAGAAGAGCAAACAAGAATGTTAAAGGTCTTGAGAACATGACTACGAAGGAAGGCTGAAAGAATTGGTTTGTTTAGTTTGAAAAGAGACGACTGAGAGGGGACATGGATAGCAGTTTCAGGTATCTAAAAGGGTGTCATCAGGAAAGGAGGAAAAAACTTGTTCACCTTACTCTAAGGATAGAAAAGCAGCAGTGGGCCTTCAACTGCAGAAGGGGAGGTTTTCGGGTTGGGATTAGGGAAAAGTTCCTAATTGCCAGGGTGATTAAACACTGGAATAAATTGCCTCGGGAGGTTGTGGAATCTCCATCTCTGGAGATATTTAAGAGTAGGTTAGATAAATGTCTATCAGGGATGGTCTAGACAGTATTTGGTCCTGCCATGGACTCGATGACATCTCGAAGTCCCTTCTGGTCCTAGAGTCTATGAGTCTATCTTGACCATAAAAAGGTTGGAGACCACTGATGTACAGGGTTTGGGTATAAGGGCCAGGTTCCAAGTGTTTGCCCTCCCCATTGCTGGCAGAGAGTTGGTTTGCTGGACTGACAGGCAAGCAGGTAGCCCTGCCCCTCACTGCATTCATTGTCTCCACTGTCCACTTGTCTTTTGAGAATGCTCAGTATCAGCACCTTCTGAATTTTCTGCTATACTCAGCTTACATTTCCCCTAACTAAAAAAAACAACCACCACCCTTTGGCAGGCAGATTGTAGCAACATGCCTACACAGTTCATTTTCAGATTTCTGCCACGGGTTGGGTTTCAGTTTACAGTATCTTGGTGTACATCATTGGTAGAAATTGTCAACCTTAAGCAAAAATGTTTTTGGAGGAGAGATAGGAGGGAGTCTTGTCTCTAAGTAACCCATTGGTCAAATAACCCCAAATTTGGATCCATAAAAACTAGGTTTATCAATTAATCGCCGTTAACTCAAGTGATTAAGGTAAAACTAAGTAACTAGATTTAAAAAATAATCCTGATTAGTCAGTTTTAATTGCACTGTTAAACAATAATAGAATACCACTTTAAATTATAAATGTTTGTGGATGTTTGTCTAGATTTTCAAATATACTGATTTCAATTACAACAATAGAATACTAAGTAAGTGTACAGGACTTACTTTATAATACAACAGTGCCATGTGAACGCCTACTCTCACTTTCAGGTGACACTGTAAATAAGAAGCAAGCAGCATTACCTCCCATAAATATAAACAAACTTGTTTGTCTTAGTGATTGGCTGAACAAGAAGGAGGACTGAGTGGACTTGCGGATTCTAAAATTGTACATTGTTTTCTTTTTGAGTGTAGTTATGTAACAAAAAATATTAATTCTACATTTGTAAGTTGCACTTTCACCATAAAGAGATTGCACTGCAGTACTTGTATGAGGTGAACTGAAAAATACTCTTTATTTTGTTTGCTTTTTTACAATGCAGATATTTGTAATAGCAAATATAAAGTGAGCACTGTACATGTTGTATCCTGTCTTGTAATTGAAATCAACTTATTTGAAAATGTAGAAAACATCCAAAAATATTTATAAATACATTTAAATTGGTATTCTATTATTGTGTAACAGTGTGATTAAAACTGTGATTATTCACAACTATTTTTTTTTAATCGTTTGACAGTCCTAATAATAACCCCATCACACACACCCCAGGTGTACACCAAACGTCAAGGCAAGCAAGTAACTGTGCAGAGTTTAGTTCACTTAGAGCTGTCCTTTAAACAGAAAGGGCTTCCTAACCTTAACTATGATAGAACTGGTCCTTCCTCTAATCTAATGCAAGTGTTTGTTTTGGGGATGTCCTTATCAGTAAGACCGTCTAAATTCCTTCCCATCTGTGTTGTGTGTTTGCACAGCACCTCGCACAACCATCTGAAGGCAGTGCACACCCAGGAGGGAGAGGAATTGTGCCATAGTGACCCAGGACTTTGTTACTTCTAGGGCCCACTGCTGAATTGCTACTTGGCTCAGCATTGTATGTTTCTTGAAAAGCTCAGCTGGGGTGAAAGGCATGGCCCAACTCATACATGGAGAGGAGTTCTCTAAGCATATTGCCCCTGTGCACCAAACTCTGCAAAAGCTGTGTGCTTGGTTGTGGGTGCAATTCAAAGGAGTGTCAGCATTTTCTAAGTCCTGGAATGCTCTGAGAACCAGTCACTAGGCAGAGTTCCCTTGCTCTTACAGTTTGTCTTGCTAGAGCAGTTCAGATTTCCAGTTATTCTTACTTGACATTTTTGGAATGTCATTGTTCAAGATGGGTGGCAAAGCATTCCACCTGTGTTTGAGATTTAAAGCCTAATACAAAACATATTTGTTTACTCGGGGCTTTGTTTAAAGAACTTGACAAGTCCATAATTTAAACTTTGATTAAGAGACTAAACTTGGATTGAGTTGTTTTCCTTAAGGCATTTTCAAACCCCAATAGTGAGTGTTGCAGAAATGCATGTTTGTAGATAGGTGAGAAGCTTTTGCAAAGCAAGGTTGTAGCTCAGTAAGGACACTCTTATTTAACTTGCTTTTCTGATGTGTTTAGGATGTTGAAAATGATGGACCGGAGCCCTCAGACTGGGACAGATACGCTGCAGAGGAGTATGAGCTTCTTGTTGCTGAAGAATCTGGAAATGAGCAGTTACAAGAAGGGTAGGTGTTTACATTTGTGCAGCTATCTTACATTCAGTAATCCCACACATTTTGTATATCGAAAACTGCCTTAAACTAGGCCACAGAGGGAGAGAAGGGGAGCATTTACTTACTTCAGATCAACAGGCAGATACCTAAAGCGAATGCTAGAAGGTAAAAAATAATCTTCATTGTTTGTTTCAGCATAAGATTATATGTGTATTAAAGTGCTAGTATAGAAATGCAAGCAGATAGAAAATGAGACCTTGAAGTATTTCTAGAAGATGGCAGTTTTGATCTAAAGGGCATAATCAAAACCAGCTGGATGATTGTCAAAAGTGGAACATCCCTCTAGATGAGTGATGGGGTGGGTGAGAGAATATATTTTATTGGACCAACTTCTGTAGGTGAAAGAGACAAGCTTTTGAACTTCCACAGAGCTCTTCTTCAGGTCTGGGAAATGTACTCCCGAGTGTCACAGCTAAATACAAGGTGGGACAGATTGTTTAGCATAAGTAGTTAACATGTATTATAAGACATTGTCTCTCAACCTTTCCAGGCTACTGCATCTCTTTCAGGAGTCTTATTTATCTTGTGTACCCCCAAGTTTTATCTCACTTACAAACTACTTGCTTGCAAAATCAGACATAAAATACAGAAGTGTCACAGCACACAGTTACTGAAAAATTGCTTATTTTCTCCTTTTTACTATATAATTATAAAATAAATTAATTGGAATAGAAATATTGTACTTACATTTCAATGTATCGTATATACAGCAGTACAAACAAGTTACTGTATGAAATTTTAGTTTGTACTGACTTCACTTTTTATGTAGCCTGTTGTAAAACTAGGAAAATATCTAGATGAATTGATATACACACACACTCTCCCCCCGGAAGACCTCCACATAACCCTGGTTGAGAACCACTGTTTTAAGAGATCCATTCAAGGTGAAGTAGCCAATTAACACCTTTTTAGTCCTAGGACAAAAAAGGGGGTTAGTGTGTGTGTGTGTGGGGGGGGTTACAGACTGTTCTAATAAACCGTAAATCCAGTCTCTTTATTAAGAGCATGATTTTTAGTATCTAGCAAAGTTATGAATTTAAGATCCCAAGCTCATCTTTTGAAGGTGTTGTTTGGGGATGAGGACAAAGAATTCTTTCACAATAATACCACCCCGCCACACAACTGTCACTCACTCATAAGAAAAAAGAACCACATGACTGGAGACCCCACAGTGGATGAAATCTCACACTTGATCATTCCATTGATTGCTTTGGGGGAAAATATTGACTGTGAAATCCTTAATCACCACAAGCTCTCCACTGTCGAGAGGACAGCTATATCGTTCCTGATACCTAACCACCAGATAGTGATCAAACAAGCAAAGCGGGTGCCATTGTAGTGCTTAGCTGTGCCGACTACCTTAATGAGGCCAACTGACAACTCTCCAACACCACTTACTGTAAAGAATTCAAAGAAGATGTCACACCACAATTCACCCAGAAATGTAAGGATATCATCAAATCCTTCCCCAAACAACTTCAAGGGAATCACTAACCCCCAAAGAACCCACACCAAGGATCTGCTACATGCTTCCCAAGATATACAAACAAGAGAACCCAGGCAGACTCATCATATCTGGCCATGGCATGCTTACTGAAAGAATGTCAGGACTTAGAAAAATCATCTTCAAACTACTCACCACATACAGGGACAGCTTCCTCCCAAGACAACTGACTTCATCCAGAAACTCTGCAACATTAACAACTCTTTCAGAACATCATCCTTCCCACTATGGATGTCACTTCCCTGTACACCAACATCCCTCACCATGATGGCAAAGCTGCCTGCCTCAAATATCTACAAGACAATGGACAGCACTCAGATATCCACCCCAAATACATTGTATACTCATCCATTTCACCCTCACTCATAACAATTTAACACTCAACAACACTTTGCCCAAGCCATAGAAATAGCCATGGGTACTAGGATGGCTCCCCAATTATGCCTAACTCTTCCTGGACCACTTTGAGGAAGAATTTCTGGACAAATGCACAAAATCAATGATATACCTGGGATACTTCAATGATATTTTCACCTTCTTGACACGTGGCTTAAACTCTTTCATACAACTACTCCCACCACACCTTCAACAACCACCAGCCATCCATTAAACTCTCTCTGGAACACTCCCCCATTTGCATCAACTTCCTGGATACTGCGATCACCTTCAACAATGGAACCTTATAGCCAAGAAGTTTTCCAAGTAATACGGATCATTCTGTATCAGTGACCTGTCCTTTTCATTATTTAGCACTCCAACTAGCTGTGTCTCATCTGCCAACTTTATCAGTGATTATTTTGTTTGCTTCCAGGTCATTGATAAAAAACATTAAATAGTATAGGGCCGAGAACCAAGCCCTGTGGGACGCCACTAGATGCACACATGCTCGATGATGATTCCTCTTTTACAATTACATTTCGAGACCTGTCCCAGTTTTTAATCCATTTAATGTGTGCTCTATTCATTTTATATCAGTCTAATTTTTTAATCACAATGTCATGTGGTACCAAGTCAGCATCTTGCCCAGGAACAAATCATGCTGACAGGCTATCATTATCTGCGTCATCCCATTTACCCTTTTTCAGTTATGGTACATTAGCTTTCTTCTAGGCCTCTGGAACTTGTCCAGTGTCCCAAGATGTATTGAAAACAATATAGTAGCACAAAGTATGCGTTGGGCAGCTCTTTAAAACGCTTATATGCAAGTTATATGGACCTGCTAATTTAAAAATATCTATCTTTAATAAGCACTGAGTAGGATATTAAAGAGTTACTTTTGGACATGGTAAATATATCATGTTTTTTCCCAAATATAGAACAGAAATATTTATTGAAAATTTCAGCCTTTTCTACATTAGTGACAATTCTGCCATTTTCATCTAGTAATGAACCAGTTTTGTTCCTTATATACTTGAAAAACTTTTTTTCCTGAACTCTGCTTGCCATAGTGTCCTTGTGCTTCCCTTATCAATTTTCTACAATTCTTACTTTCTGATTTACATTCACTGCTATCCGCTTCCCCATTTTTCCATTTGTTTTGTGTGTGTAAGGTGATTTGTTTTTGTTTTATGGCTGCTTTCACATCCCTTAACACCAGAACAAAGCGATTGATTCCAGGGTCAAACTAGAAGGAAATTCTGTCTTTTTGCTTTGACTCATATGACTGAATTCTTTAGTAGCATGGTTACTCCTAGATCCAGCCAAATAGCTCCTGCAACTGAAATAATACCCTTGAGGTGAAATATTGCTAACTGTCACTGAATCATCAGAACACAGATCCACTCACTGTAATCATTGGCAGGGTGAGGCACACCACCATATATCACCTATTCCATCATTCCTAGCCTCCGAAAGGTCATCCTTACTAATGTGATCTCAGCTCAAACCAATGCTATAGATGGCCAATATTTGGAGAACAGAAGTGGTGAAAAGTAACCTACCTCCTTTTCCTCCTTCATGAGAATGCTTCCAAGAAGCCCCATTGTAGCAGGCGAGTTAGTAATGCGGTCCAAAAGCAGGATGGGTGAGGCACTCTCTTATATAAATGTTTAAATCATCAAATTGCCCAAACTCAACTCACTGTAGAAGCTGGTTTAAGAAAGTAGTGACTAAAAGTAGGGACCCAGCTCCATGTAGTTGCCCTACAGCCCTCAAGTAAAGTCACACTCCACAGGTGTCGAGTGGAGGTTAGACAAACATGTCCAGAGGCTCTCACCCTCATTACAGACACATGATTCCATTAACTCAACTCTGACAGGGTCTCTCCTGCTGAGCTCTGTTTAAGGTGTGACAAAGAAACATGTTGCTATTAACCCCAGAACCTTGAGAAAGGGCATTCCTTGGGCAGTTCCTTCTACACAGCAAGGAACACTAAGGCAGGCAAACCTTTTGGCCCGAGGGTCACATCTGGGTATAGAAATTGTATGGTGGCCCATGAATGCTCACAAGATTTGTGTTGGCAGGGGTGGGACCAGAAATGAGTTCACGGTGCACGAGGGGGCTCTGGGCTGGAGAGTGTATGTGTGTGAGGGCAATGGGTGCAGGTGCTAGGCTGGGGCTGCTCCAGACAGCAGGAGGGCTATCTGGGCAGGGGCAGGGTGGGTCACAGGGTGATGGCTCCAGCCAGCACTTACCTCAGGCATCTCCCAGAAGCAGCAGCATGTCCCCATCCTGGCACCTATGCAGAGGCACAGCCAGGCATCTCTGACCCATCCGCAGGCACCATCCCTGGCCAAGGGGTTTGCTGGAGGGTGTGTATTGTTCCCCTCTGAACATAAGGCTCAGTGAGATGTGTAGGCAAGGATAAAGCAGGTGACCTATGACCACTGGCAGGTTCTTAGCTTGTAAGCTCCTTGGGGCAGGGACTGTCTTTCTGCTCTGTGGTTTTACAGCGTCTTTCCCCACTCTAGGGTACAGATGTGGGGACCCGCATGAAAGCCTCCGAAGCTTATTTCTACCAGCTTAGGTTAAAACCTGGTACGCTGCCACCACCAAGTGCTTTAACAAGAAACAGGGGAAGGACCACTTGGAGTTGCTCTTCCCCCAATATATCCCCACAAGCCCTTACACCCCCTTCGCTGAGGAGACTTGAGAATAATATCCTAACCAACTGGTAACAAAGACCCAACGCTCTGGGTCTTTGGAAAAAATCAGTCAGGTTCTTAAAAGAAGGATTTTATTAAAAAGAAAATGTAAAAATCATCTCTGTAAAATCAGGATGGAAAATAACTCTACAGGGTAATCACATTCAAAGAGCTCACAGGAACCTCCTCTAGCCTTAGGTTCAAAGTTACAACAAAACAGTGATAAACCTCCCTCTAGCAAAGGTAAAATTCACAAGTTGAAAAAAACAAAGAAACTAATACACCTTGCCTGGCTGTTACTTGAAATATGAGAGACTTGTTCAGAAAGATTTGAAGAACATGGATTGGTGTCTGGTCCCTCGTAGGCCCAAGAGCGAACACCACCAAAACAAAGAGCACAAACAAAAGCCTCTTCCCCCCCCCCCCCCGCCCCAGATTTGAAAGTATCTTGTCCCCTTATTGGTCCTTTGGGTCAGGTGTCAGCCAGGTTACCTGAGCTCCCTAACCCTTTGCAGGTAAAAGGATTTTGGTGCCTCTGGCCAGGAGGGGTTTTATAGTATTGTATACAAGAGGGTTGTTACATTTCCCTTTAGTTATGACATGCCCCCCAAAATCACAGATAGTGTTGGACTGCTGGTGCCACACTGGCTGTGGTTTCTTCCTGGAGCTCTAGGAGAAAACAGAGTTAATAAGACACATGCACCTTTAGACATACTATTGATTATATAAAAACTAACAATATGTCCCACATTCCAAGAACAATTTTTAACCAGTTGATTCTGGGAAACTTTCACAGGAGAGTGCATTAGCCACTTTGTTAGAAGCTCCTGAAATGTGTTGTACGGTGAAACCCCACTATAACGTGATGTTTGATGTCCAAAAACTTCTATCACACTAAATGCAGGGTCCCAGTATAGCGGAGTTTGTCAGTGGTCCCCAACGTGGTGCATTGATGTGCGCTGCCTAGTTCCTAGTGCCCAGCAGGGGAGAGAAGCCGCAGCCCCGCGCCTGCTGGGGACAAAGAGCATCAGCGTCTGCAGCCCCAGAGTTCTCTGTCCCCGGCAGGCGGGGAACTGCGGCTCTTCTTGAAGCTGGAGAGAAGCTGTGGCCCCACACCTACCGAGGAGAGAGAGCACCGACGTCTGCAGCCCCGGAGAAGCTGGAGAGAAGCTGTGGCTCCGCGCTTGGCTGGGGCAGTAGTCTTAACGTTGCCTATCCCGGTCAGCCTCGGTAGTTTCTCCGTCCCTTCGCGCCGGTTCCAGCGGGGCTGCTAGCTTTCTCTCCTCTTGCTATGGCTGTTGGGAAGCCATGTGAGGACTTTTTACCTTTACAATACTGTTATTATACCTTAAGGAGAGCAACTGTGATATGCGTATATATGTGGTTTGCTTACGGCGGGGCACGTCTACTTGTCGAGGTTTGGCTGTTTTAGTCAAGGAAATCTTGGAGAGCTGAGACCTCATTTGATTACCTAGTTTTTTGTTATTTCCGTCCTTGGCTGTATGAAGACACTTTTGGCCGCAGTGATCGTATGGTTCAGTTTGTAGTGGAAACGCCGTCCCAAAAAGTTTGGTGAGTAACTTTCCCTAGCACACGTAACACATGGTTTATGGCATTCTCCTCTTTTGCCTGACTGACAGACCTGGCTTTCTCAGATAGTTCTCTTGCTGACAGAAACACACAACGAGGAGTCGGAATTCTTGATCCTGGTCCTTAAAACTGCTTCCACACCACTCGCTACAGATTAGCAATCTGTTTTAGATTACTAGAGAGCGAGTTCGTCAAATCTGGCTTCCTTAGCACCACTTCGATACGGCATAGAGTGTGTCCGCTTAGTAACGAGTAGTAAGTCTTCTGAAAACACCTTCAGGCCAGTGAACGTGCATTTGGTTGTTTCTTGTTTTGTCAGGACGGTCAGGTGCGGCAGCGATTTAGACTGTTAGTGCTCGGTAACGATCATCGTTATATCCGCCGAGCTGACGTGAAGAATGATCAGACCATTTCTTTGGATTTGGGAGCAGGCCATTCTTTTGTGTATAGCATTCCACTTTGGCTTTTGTGTTTCTCACTTGTCTGTGGGGTGCGTGGATTCATGACTGGGGCTCCTAGATGGCATACAATAATAACCACCCAGGGCCGGCTTTTAGGACCGTGCAGGCCTGATGCAAACTTTAGCAAGTTTTGAGTGTTTACCAGGGCAGGGAGGACTGCCAACTCAGGCGTGACAGCGTACAATAGGAGTATTCGCTGCCGAATTCTTCTGCTGGCATGAAGGCTGACCGCAAGACCCGGAGGGAACGCCGCCGGTGAGTGCCATCCCCCCCGCAATCAACCCCACCCATGTCTGCCCTTCAACTGCCCCCTCAGGAAACTGCAGCCCGTTCAACCCCCGCCTCCTTGTCCTCTGACGACTCCTTCCCAGGACTCCCCACCCTCTACCCAATTGCCCTGCTCTTGGCTCCTGACGCGACCAGTCTGACACCCAGCAGAATGGCCCGGGAACTCCAATGGCCTACCAACACCCATCCCCTGACTGGCCCCCCAGACCTCTGCCTAAATCGAACCCCCCCACCAGCTCCTGTCCCAGGACTCCCTTGCCCTGCTTATCCAATCCCCCTCCCCCCGCCCCAGTCTCTTACCATGCCGCTTACTCCTACTGGAGCCATGTTGGGGGCACACCACCTGGCCAGAGCTGGGGCCAGGGCCTGGGCCAGGGCCGGAGCTGCATGGCCCGGCCGGGGCTGGGGCCACACCACCCGGAGATGGAGCCGCACTGCCTGGCCAGGGCTGGGGCCACGCCACCTGGCCAGAGTCGGGGTCGGGGCAGAGCCACAACGCGGGGCCAGAGCCATTCAGCCGGAGCTGGACCAGGGCCAGGCTAGAGCCAGACTGGGCCACGCCACACCTCCTTGGAGCCCTCTTCGCACCCCCCCGCCCCAGCTTACCTGCCGCTGCTTGTTTCCAGGCTTCCCACACAAACATCTGATTTGTGGGAAGCAGGGGAGGGGGAGGAGAAGGGGGACAGAGCATTCAGGGGAGGAGGGGGAAGTGAGCTGGGGTTGGGGGCGAGGCAGACAGCTGCCGGAGCTTGGGAACCAGCTCCAGCTCACCACTGGGTGCGGGCCCTCTTAGGTGCAGGAATCAGGGGAATCGGCCTAAAGCTGGCCCTGATAATAACAACTTGAACATCAGGGGGCAGCATCTTTTACTGAGATGGTTGCTGTCCAGTATGAACCTGAGGTACTTCCTGTGCTTCTGCCTGGTCAAGATGTGGCAGTGTGTATCTCACAGAGGAAGTGCTGTGAACCAGACCCAATGGTTTGGAGTGAAAAATACATCCCTTAAAGAGTCCATGCACAATTTTACACTTTTGTAATTATGTATCATTTGTAGAGATCCAGAGTGAGGTGCAGGCCAGCATTTTTCTTGGGGTTTAGACAGTTGCACACCTAGTTCTGGTAAAGTCAAAACCTCCTCTTTCAACAATCTCCCCTAAGAAAGATCCCTGAAAAAGGGGAGGTAGAAGGGAGGTTGGGATCTGTCCTGACCCCAAACTGCAGAGCATAGACCTGCTTGGTCCAAGAAGATAGCTTGCCATGCTTGGAAATGGCGGCACAGAGTTTGAGAAGGCGTACCTTCCAATGTTGTTGTTTGAGGCTTTCCTCCAGAGGTCAAAGCAGCTGAATTGGAGGAAGAACTGTGCTGAGATCTACGTTATTTCCCTTATGACCTCAACTTCCAATCTCAATCCACATCTCACTCAGAAGATGGCTGAGGGCCAGCTTGAAGCTGGGCTGTTTCTAAGTACATGATAGTCCTAGAGCAAGCATTGTGTGTGCCACAATCAGCTCCTCCAATACCTCATCTGCTTATGAATTAAAATGGTCAGACCCCTCACAGTGGCCAGCCTGAGCTTCAGCAGAAATTCCAGAGTGGCATAGCCAAGCCAGTCTATCAAGGAAAGCAGCAGCAGCGGCGAGAGCTCTCACCGTGGCATGCCAGATTTCAAAGAATGCCTTGAGTGAGTGTTGCTAGCCCTTCCTTAAACATTTTAGCTTGTGAACTGTGAATGACACGACTTTCATCCAGAGCAGACAGCCCTATGGCCTCAAGGTTTCTTGACTCTGCCAGGCAGATGAAGAGGAAGTGGATGCTACTTACCTTGGAACTCAGAGAGGGAGCTAGCAGAAGAGATTAAGTCCCTCCCTCGGTCCCTGATACAAAGCATCTGGCTTCTGGGGGAAAGACACAACCAAGGCAAGCTCCTCCAGCCGGCTCCCGTGAGCCCTTGCATACTGAAAGGCCAGTTCTTTTGAATTTCTCAGACAGCAGAGCTTATGAGACATTTTTGGGAGGGCAGCCTAGCATGTCACCCTTCTGATGATCATCTCTCAAAACACGCAAGGGAAGAAGAAGAGACCATGCGTTTGTCAGCTCAGAGGAGAGCAGGGGATGGACTGAAGTTTTTCTATCCCCTTCGTCTCTCTCCCAGTGAGTGCAGGGGATTCCAGAAAGGAAGGCCAAAGTACTTAGAAGGTGCTTTCCCTTGCTGTGTTTTAGAAGATTTGGATGTTCCCCTTGGAGATCTTCCTCTTTTTCCTATTCTTTGCAGACAATTCAGCCAAATGTGAGATAGGATCAGTGACCCCAGTGAGGGCCCATGGGGCAGGGTTGGTAGCTCTGAGAGGCTGACAGGTGCATGCGACTCCCATGGAGTTTCTGTGCCATCTGAGTTACTAACGTGATGATCAGCATAGGAAGTTTTGAATGCCATCCTCTTAGTTTCATGTCATCAAGCGTGACATGAAGGCACTATCCAGTGGTGCCATACACAGTGCGAAACAACACGCAGGCAGCCCTGTGGTTGCTGCCAAAAGATCTCTGTTCTAAGATTTCCTCAGTGGCAGGGATTGCTTCTGGTACGGAAGGGACCCAAGATCATGGGGAGAATTTAAACTGCATGGCACCCTGGGCTGTTTTAAAGAGGATGCAGAAACTTCAGGCAGAGCGTCCAGGGACTCAAAGGAGTCTCCTTATGGGTAGGACTAAGAAGATCTGATGGCACTCCTCCTGCTAACCATGATACTGACCAGCCTGACCATAAATCAACCCTACCATAGCTCCTCCTTTTAGAACTAAGGGACTTTTCAGAGCCACTGAGCTCTAATACCAGGAGCTGGATGCTGAGACCTCCAACTGTTTGAGAATGGGACATGATGGTGTGATTGCTTGAGAGAATTGTCTCAGATCTCAGCATTTTCGTGGGCTTCAAAGCATCACTTAAGCCAAGACTTTCCAGAGGCATGGGGGAGTTTCTGAGCGAGTCAAAGCCAAGGCCTCCTCCATAAGAAGGGTCCACAACCCGGCTTTTACAGTCTTTCACGGCCAGATAAATTTCCCTATATGTTGAAGGCAGAGGTGTCTGATGAGCACCATCAGCGCCAAGAGGAGCACCTGTTGAAATGAGAATGGCAGCAGAGAAAAGTGACTACATTAGAACAGAGGTGTTTTTAATTGAATAAAAATCCTGAAACTAAATCTATTTCACAAAATAGAAATCTTCACATGGAAGAGGGTTCCTCACTGCTTCAGCAGAGAGAGGAACTGGGGACTGCTAGAGAGGGTGAGATTATTCCTAATCTTGGCTCCAAGGTGAAAAGGACTGGAATGTCAGGCACATGTCCTCAATTATTACCACTAAAAAAGAAGATTCTCTGACCACAGGCACGTAACTGACAGCAGACCTCTGTGTAGACACACATACAGGAGAACCATAGTCACAATTTTCCTGTGCTGCAATTTAAAGGACATCACTAGGTTTTAACAAGAAAAACTGGGGAAGATTTAAATCTTCCCCAAACATCCCTCTGTGCTATTGAATCTTTATTTTACAATTTTGATCTCTTGGTGGGTGGGATTGCAAAAATCAACAGCATCAGCTTTTAACAACTTTAACTGTAAAAGTTAAAGTAATAGGACTGCAGCATAAAAGCTCAGATACCTTTGTATCTGAAAACATTAGATTTTTACAACCAAAGTAAACATGTAGAAACATCTTTTGACAGGATCATTGTTCTCTCATTGCAGATCATTTGAAGAAGACTATGAAACAGACGAACTTTTAACTCCCTCTGAAACTGCAGACAAGTTGGACAAACTAGTTATCTCAGACCTTTCATCCTAGAAAAATGGAAGACATGGAACTAATATCTGTCAATATTTAAGTGGCAAGTGGTTGGTAGACACTTAGGGTTTTTTTAAAAAATCCTTCCTTGAAGCAAAGTGCTTTATTTTATACACTGTAATTCAAGATCCTTTTTTCTTCATATGTGTAACTGCAAGAAGGTAATTTCTACAAAAAGCCTTTTTGCAAATTGTTATTGTGCATGCTCATTAAATATGGTGACTGCACTATGTTTCCTTCTTGTCTTGCCATACAAATTCTATAAAGTCTCCATGTGCAATAATGGTCTAACATCTAATGCTTAAACATAATAAAATTGCATGCAACTTGCACAGTAGTCATTACCAAATTAATTCAAGGCAGTAATTTCTGTATTATTTATTCTGTACCCTTTAACTTTACCAGGCTGACAAATTAACTCCGTTTAAATGAACATCTAAAGAGTTCCATCAAGCCTTGTCTACTAAGTTCTCTCTTTTTTTAAAGTGTCAAAATCTCCTGCTCATTCTGGAAGCAGAAAATATCCCCAAACTCAACACACAAATTAAGGTGCCCTCTTGTGCTTTACACTGTAAGCTCTTCGAACGCTTATTTGTTAAGCATACTTTACTCACTGTACAGGGCAATGTACAGCTACAGTACCATGGACAAAAAACCCCACATTAAGACAGAATTCAGGTTTAGCACCTTTGCACTCTCACATGAATAGAAGGAACTCCCTGCAACAACTGACAATGCCGCTGAACTGTCCTCCTTGAAACTCTTCTCTGCTGTGATGCCTACAAAAAAAATCAACAATTAGGGCAGCCGATGTGCTATGAGTGCTGCTTCTCATGCTGACCTAAATCATCTCCATTTCCTAATGCTCCTCCCATCTGTTGTATCCACGTGTTAGCTATAATCTTAGACTTATATTGTAAACTACAGACATATGGCAAAATCTGTCACTGCCCTTAAAGTGTCTAGCTTAGTGAGGCCCAGGCTTTAGGTACTACTGCAATACCAATGATTAATAAATAAATAATAAATAAGAAGATTGAGTGTACATGAGTAATTTAGGTTAAAACGTTGCAGGGCTTTCTAATGATCCCCAGAGCATGCATTACATCCTGAAGAAATTCAGAGTTAAGTTAACTTCAAAATAGCCAAACATGTTAAGGTACGGAAATGTACAGTAAAGGTACCTAAACAATCTTAACTCTGCCCTCTAGTGATACTGTGCAACAATCATTTATTTATTAGTAACATATGTTCTCACAGGACTGAGACCACATCTTCCCTTACCAAAGATTACCATCACCTTCATTCATTGGCTCCTCTCTATGTCCTGATAACATAGGGCCAACATATTTCCTGTGGACAATTTGTCTTCATTCCTACTGGGACAAAGAGAAGACTGTAGCTATCTCTGCTAAGGGCAGCCTGTAGCCTCAGTCCTATTGGGAGCAGTGGGAGATGGTGGCCATGAGAAGAGGGAAACTTCGTAAGAGCCTGCTTAACTTGTAATGAAAAAAATGCCCAGGCTCAAGCAATTTTTTTTTATTTTGGAAACTAACATGGGAAGTTCAGAGGTGCCAGAGCTATGAACTGCTGGGCTTAGCCCTGGCACAAATTAAGCACTGCTTGAGAGGCTTTCTGGGTAAGAAGATTTGATACACCAATCTCTGCTGAAGAAAAATTTCAGTTATGTTAGAATTATGATTACAAAAAATTACCCTTAATACTGAATAGTTCTTTTCAAAAACTGCCTCTTTTACCAGTTCTAGTCACCAGGGCAAAAGGAGGGAGAGGGAAATGAAGCTGTGTGTGCACAGAAGAATGTTGGGGGGCAAGGAAGAAAGAAAAAAACTGTGCAAAAAGAATAGGGCAGGATGGAATACTAGGTGTGAATAGGGGGAGCATGTGAAGCACAGATGGGAGGGGAATACTGGGGTGTACACTCTGGCTGCATTGTGCTGCTGAGATGATACAAAGCTGCTGTCAACTAATGCCAGAACCTCTGGGTGCTTTGAACTGGTCCACAGCAGAATGAAGCAGCCTCGCTGTTCCAATGAAGCCCTGTATCTTTTAGATATTTTAGAAAAGATTGAAGGTTGATACTGCATATCTTCAAATCATTAGAAACTATTTTATGATAATTAAGGCTACATTTTAGTCACAGATATTTTTAGTAAAAGTCACAGACAGGTCATAAGCAGTAAACAAAAATTCATGGCCCATGACCTGCCCGTGACTTTTACTATATACCCCTGACTAAATCTTGCATGGGGGAGGACTGCCTGGGATGCCGTGGGCACTGGGGGACAGCAGCCCAGGTCCTAGAGGAGAGGCGGCGGACAGCAAGTGGCCCAGGGCCCCCCCCCCCCCACTGGTGCTGGGGGGGAAGGTTGGCAGGCTCTCTATCTGGCTCAGCACCTCCCCATCCCCAGCTGCAGCAGAGTTTGGGTATGGGAGGGGACAGGGAGTTGGAGCATGGGATGGGATGAGGTGGGCTCTGGGCGACGCTTACCTAGCATGGCCAGACAACTCTGAATGCTGCCTCCTCCCAGAGTGCTGGCTTTGCAGCTCCCATTGGCCAGGAACTGTGGCCAATAGGAGCTGCGCAGCAGTGCCTGCAGACAGAGGCAGCATGTAGAGATGCCTGGCCATGCCTCTGCCTAAGAGCTGAGCAAGGGGTAGGTCATCGCTTCTGGGGAGCCCCCAAGGTAAATGCCACTCAGAGCCTGCCTCACCCCAGCCCATGCCCCAACTCCCTACCCCCTCCCACACCCAAACTCTGCTGCAGGGGGGGGCGGCCCAAGACTGCCCCAGTAGCGGCTGGTATGACTGGCGTAGGGGCTGCCTGAGCTACCCCTGTGCCAGGCACACCGGCCACTGCAAAAGTCACGTGGGGCACGTAATCCATGATTTCCGTGACAAGCTCACAGCCTTAATGGTAATAAATGGAACCATACTCTTTCGGTTTCTTTTTTTACCATTTATGTAAGACTGTTTTTAAGGAAATTCCCAGACAAACAAATGCCATAAGAGTAAGTTCAGGTTAAGTACATACTCTGCTAATTTAAAGTAAAAGCCTGTAAAGGGATGTTATCAATAGCTCAAAAATAGATGTTGTAAACTGAAAATTTGGAGAAAATTTTAATTTAAAATAAATCCAAACCTGTTAAGGAATGGGACTACACAGTAGAGGCACCCAAAAAATCTTAACTCTGACCTGTAATGTGAGGGGAAAAATATTTTTAAAAATCTAGTGTCCTTAAAAATCAATAATTTGAGATCACAGATACTAACCAAAGGAGATGGCTGAAGGAGAAACTTTCAGCTGTAAAGAAAAACAAAAAACGTACAGTTGATCCTGAATATTTGTTTTCAAAAACAGCCCTTTGCACAAGAGCTACACAGAATTTACACTTCTGCCAATTTCTGTGCAGATCATATATTGAGATCATCAGGGACAAAAGAGAGGTCTGGCACGGGGTACTAAATTTCTTAATTAAAAAGGAGTCTTTCAACCGTACTAATAAATGGCTTATTTGTCAGTTCTCTGAAAAGTAATTTGATGCCACAAAAGTAAATCCTGTAATTCTAGGGGAGGATACAGACGTTGCAATTGTAACCCTCTGCCAGTCAGAGTTGACAGTAACAAGGACTGGGTTCAGTATCTAGGGGTTCCTTTTCAACAATACAACACGAAATCAGCTCAGGACAATTACACACCACCCCCTGGGTGCCTCTAAGAGGCAATACTTCCCTCTCACAAGCACAGAGTCTGAGTGTAGCAAAAAACTCTAATAAACGGAGGGAAATAACAGCATTAATTTAGGGAAACACCACAAACAGGGTTTATAAAAATAAACCAGGAGAAAAAGACCCACCACCAAGGAAGTTGGGCAGTGTCCTCTTCCCAATCAATTCTTAAGTCCAGCAATCCAAAAGTCCCTTTAATGTACCCATCCCTCCTCTGCACCCTACTCACAGTTGCTGTCCTTGGATAGTGCAGACCAGCATTCCAAGGTGCATCTGCAGAGTTCACCTCCCACCCGGGGGGTGGGGGGAAGAGGAGGAGGGGAGGCGGCACCTTACTCGCTCTGCTGCTCGGGGACTCACTCGCCGCCCCTCTCTGCGGGGCTCTGCTCTGGCACACTCTGCCAGCCGCTCACCAAGACGTCTTCAGGGCCCCCCACTTAATACAGCTCTCAGTAACTTCAGCTGTTAGTGGGGGAGCCTCACTGCTGGTTCACACTGGGCAGTCTCTTGCATCAGACACTGTCCCAAAGCAGGGCTAATACTTAGACCTGGGTATGAGTGACTGCAGCTCTGTGGTATATAACAAGACTCTTAGTTGAGTCTAAATTAGCTCTTTTACTACACAGTGGAGAGAGGAAGGGTCAAATGGTGTCTGGAGTCCTTAGACACGGCCCACATCACCAGTTATCAGTACCTGTCCCCACCCTTTCAACTCTCTGGGCTTTGGAACTCATGTCCCCTGGCTAGCAAGTGCTGTTCAGTTGAGAACAAGTCCCTCAATCAGGAAATGCCAAGCACAGTTCTGCTGCCCTGGATGCACACAACAAGAATAACCACCCTTTATTACTCCTACCCCAATAACAAGGAGACTAGGAATCCAACACCAACCAAAGTGACCATTTGGGCAAGCAATCCCATCAAGCTGAGCACTTAGGCAGGGTGGGTGTGCCCATGCAAATGAGATCAGCTCCTGAAGTCCTCTTCCACAGCTCATCACTAGATGTGAGGGGAGAGCTCATTCAGACTCTGCTTACACACTTTTCACACACACAAAATTGAATCCTTGGTTTAAGTACAAAATTCCACTTAATATCTTTCTGGTAGATTTCAGGTAGGCGAACAGTAGCGATTATTCTTTCTTCAAGTGCCATGATCACACAATGATAGTAATATTTGGCTTTTCTGCAGTGTGTTTTGCATTTACACTCCTTCACAAACAGCAGCTAATTCTCAGAACATCTCTATGCAGTTATCTCCACTTTACAGAAGGGAAACAGCAGCAGACAGGTTAAATAACTTGATCAAGGCCCTCAATGGAATTGATGTAACTTGTGTTAGGTGGAGTCAGCAGCAACCAGAGAAAGGTTCAGTATTGAGAGGTTCCCTTTCAACAATATAACACAGAACCAGCTCAAGCCCTGTGACAAATAAAGGGGGGCGGGGAGAGATAGCTCCCTTTGATGGACACCCAGCCAGCCAGTTAGCTGTAAAATCCCTCTTGGTAGCCGTTCTTTACTTGCTTTACCCGTTAAGGGTTAAAAAGTCACCTAAGTAAAGGAAAAAAAAGTGGGCATTTGACCAAAAAAGAGTCAGTGGGAAGGCTAGAAATTTTTAAAATGGGAAAAGAAACTTTCCCTTTGTCTGTTGTTCCCTGGGCTGCAGGGACATAGGCAGTAATTCTGTAACCAGCTTTAAGCCAGGTATGATTATAGACTATCAATTCATGCCTCGAACCTACTTATCTGGAGCTTCAGAAATGTAAGCAAAATTAGGGAATGTCTAAAAAGACACAATTAGGGTTATTTTTTTTATTTATTATTGGCTTTGGACTCCTCTGTGCTAACCCCAGATGCTTTTTGTTTGCTTGTAATCTTTTAGCTCAACCACCAAGAAAGCTATTTTGGGTGCTTCATTTTTGGAATTGCTCTTTTAAAATCTAGCAAAAGCCTAAGTTCCAGATGTATTTTCTTTTTTGTTGTTGTTTTTAATAAAATTTACCTTTTTTAAGAACAGGATTGGATTTTTGGTGTCCTAAGAGGTTTGTGCATGTTGTTTGATTAGCTGGTAACCACAACTAATTTCCTTTGTTTTCTTTCTCAGCTCTTCCCCGGAGGGTGGGTGAATGTGCGTGTGCATGAAAGGGTTTGAGGGCACCCCACAGGGAGGAATTCCCAAGTACTCCTTCCTGGGTTGAAAGGGTTTTTTTTTTTTTGGTTTTTTTTTGCATTTCGGTGGTGGCAGCGTTTACCAAGCCAAGGTCAGAGAAAAGCTGTAACCTTGGGAGTTTAATATCACCCTGGAGTGACAAATATTAATTTTTAGAATCCTTGCGGGCCCCCACTTCTGCACTCGGAGTGACAGAATGGGGATTCAGCCTTGACAAGCCCCCACCTAATAACTTACGAAAATTACATGACTCGTGGGCGCCTGTAAGAGGCAATACTTCCCCTCTCACAAGCACAGAGTCTGAGTGTAGAAAAGAAAGTTAATTAAAGGAGGGAAGTCACCTGACATTAATTAGGGAAAACGCCGCTAGCAGGATTCATAAACATAAAACCATGAGCAAAACACCCACCCCAGAGTACATTGGACAGTGTCTATCGCCTCAGGTTCTTGAGTTCCACAACCAAAAGTTCCTTTACTGTGCTCCTCTCTGCTCCCTCACCGTGCTTGTACTTGGTCAGTGAAGACCCAGAATTTAGAGGTGCATCTGTGTGAGTTCACCTCCCACCTGGGAAAAAGAAAGCACCTTGCTTGATACACCATCCAAGCACTTGCTCTGGTGTTGCCGCTTTGCCCAACCGTCCGTTGCTCCGCTGGCTGCCCTGCCAGCCGCCCACCAGGTGTGCCACCTGACCCACTATCTGGCTGTCCCACTGGCAACCATTCCACTCTGCTGCACACTGTCACCTTTTGCTACCACCTGCTTCTCTACTGTAACCTCTGCAGGTCAGTCTCTTGAGGTTCCACCCAGCTCTTAGTGGAGGAACTTCATTGCTGAAGCAAGCTGTCCAGAAACACTGTCCCACAAGAAGTGATTTCAGGTCTAGTGATCACTTAACAAAACAAAATAATGGGGCCTTGATTAGCTCTATCTTTGAACAGTGGGGAGGACATAGGTTAAACCATGCTTAGGACTCTTAGGTACAGCCCCATTTCCTGGCAGGGACACCTGTCCTTGCCCCCTCTTACCCTTCACAGGGATCTAGCATCCGAGGGCCAGCTAAGCATAGTTCAGCTGCCCTTTTCTCATACAGTATGGATAACATTTCATTACCCCTGCATTCAGCACTACAGTGATTTGTAACCCAACACCAGCCAAAGTTGATTACTTTGGCAATACAGTTCTGTTTGCTGGATACCAAGGCAGAGTGGGTGTGTTCAGGTAAATACAGTGTGGTCCTGAAGCCTTTTCCCCTCCTCAACTAGCTGTCAGGGGAGAACTCATTCAGACCCTGCTTACATCAGCATCAGGACCTAGATTAAAATTCCCAGGTCCCAGCCCTGTGCTTACAGCCATTAGATTCAATGTCTCTTTAGTGATGGGAAGACATACACTAGTTCATTTTCAAATTACTACTTCTGTCATATTTTCCCCTTCCTCTGGCCGAAGGGGAAAACACATTTTAAATTGAAATAACTCTTTAAAACACTAATGAAACAAAACAATGGACTGTTATTAACATTTATCAAGTGCCAACAGGGAAGCTGTTGCAGAACTTTTTCATAGTCAAGCACCAGTCTTTTCTAGAAAATTCAAAGTAGCTAGTGGCTGAACTTTCATCTTCTTCATTTAATATTTCATTTAATGTGAAATATGGCTACATGAAAACCTATGTCAGATGATGCGGAATTCCTTCAACAGGTAGTATGGGCTTTCTCAACAACACATAGATAGTAGTCTTTGGAGTTTCTCTCTCCAAGGGCTTTCTCAACAACACATAGATAGTAGTCTTTGGAGTTTCTCTCTCCAACTTACTGAGGCAAGAAAACAATTACAAAGCTTACTTGACTTGCAACACTGAGGCTCAAACAACAGAAGAATAATCTAATATCCCCTCTAAAACAGCCTGCCCTTCATAGAGGGTAAAGTGAAGAAGTATCAACCTTTGAAGTATTACCAGTGCACTTGTGAAAACATGTTCACAAGTATGGGAGTTTAACAAAGAAGCTGAAATCAGACAACCCTCAGTAAACAGCCACCTTTTCCCAAGCTGCTCTGAAAGCATAATTCATATGCTATGTAGAGTCCACAATTCACAATTCTTGGGGGTTTGACTTAGCCTAGCACAGTAGAGCCTTGATCCCTAAATGGGGGTCCCTTGGGTGCTACCATAATACAGATAACCAACTGCACAACAACAAATTTCACCTTCAACCTTCCTGGGTGTGGCTTTTCCCAGGGTTCCTTTGTGAGCTCAGAGAACCATTCCCACTGCCTTTATGAGCAGATGGGACATCATCACATGCCTCAAGAAGGCAGCAAGCATTTCCCAGCAGGGTCAAAACCTTCAAAAAGCATGAAGGGACTTTCAGGTGCACACTGGGGAGGTATGTACCAGACTGGCAGAGCGCCATGTCCAGGACATGCTTTGTTGTCTTCTCTCTGTGCAACACTTTCAGCTCCCCAGGATCCACATGGCATTTCCAGAATCTCCTTTTCTGCAGCCATGAGCCTGCTTGATTCTCCTAGGTGCCCTCAGGAGAAACCCAGTTTCACTACACAAAAATGGGCCTGGGCAATGAGTCAGCTCCTGATTTCCCATTCACAGGGAAGCTATCATGCGGAAGTCCTCTTTGCATAGGCAAAGGCACTCAAATCCCACGAAGTTTCCTGCAGCCATGGCTAGGCACATCCCAAATCCACTAGGCTGGCCACTATTTTCCCTTCTATTTGTATGAACATAGTAACCACTTTCTGTCCTTAAGAAGAACCCCAGAACCCCATGGTGCTGGCAACATATCTTCCCTCATTATCATATAGGTGAAAGGAACAGAGTTGCAGTGCATGACCCAGCAAAGAACAGGACACCGGTGAGACTGAGGGGCAAGATTTTTTACTTCATCTTAAGTGGCACACAGTAGAGCCCTGCAGCAGGACCAGGATCCCACAGGACCCACTACCATAATAGCAGGATTAAAAATAATCCCACGCAGGGATCTAGCACACAGGATCTGGTCCAAGTGGTGAATACAGCTGAACTGCTCTGTAATAGCGACCATAATGTAATTACATTTAACATCCTCATCAGGGAGAAATACCAAACAAAAATTATACTGTGGTGGGGTTAACTACACAAAACTGAGGAGGCTAGTTAAATTGAAATTAAAAGTCACAGTCACAAGGGTGAAAAGCCTGTAAGTGTCATGAAAACTATTAAAAACCATCATAGAAGTGGCTCAAACTATATGTATGCCGCAAAAATAATAAAAATAGTAAAAGGACCAAAAAATTGCCACTATGGCTAAACAGCAAACTAAAAGAGGTGTTTAGAGACAAAGAGGCATTCTTTAAAAATTGGAAGTCAAATCCTACTGAGGAAAATAGAAACGAGCATAAACTCTGGCAAATAAAGTATAAAACTAGAATTAGGCAGCCCAAAAAAAGAATTCAGAGAACAACTAGCAAAAAATACAAAAACTAATACCAAAAATTGTTTTAATCGCATCAGACGCAGGAAGCCTACTAAATAATCAGTGGGGCCACAGCTTCACTATGCGTTGGGTAAAGAAGTACTTTCTTACGTTTGTTTTAAACATGGTGCTTATTAAATTTCATTGGATGAACCCTGGTTCTTTGTGTTATGTGAAGAGATAAAATAACACTTCCTTATTAACTTTCTCTTCACCACTCATGATTTTATAAACCTATATCATATCCCGCATTCATCGTCTCTTTTCTAAAATGAACAGTCCTAACCTTGATCTCTCCTCATATGGAAGCTATTCCATGCCCCTAATAATTTTTGTTGATCTTCTCTCTAATTTTTCCAGTTCTAATGTATCTTTTTTGAGATGGGGCGACCAGAACTGCCTGCAATATTCAAAGTGTGAGTATATCATGGATTTATATAGTGGCATTATGGTATTTTCTGTCTTTTCTATCCCTTTCCTAAGGGTCTCTGACATTCTTAGCTTTCTGAACTCTCCACAATGACTCCAAGGTCTCTTTCTTGAGTGGTAACAGCTAATTTAGACCCCATCATTTTGTATGTATCATTAGGATTATTTCCTAATATGCACTACTTTCAATTTGTCAACACTGAATTTCATCTGCCATTTTCCTGCCCAGTCACTTAGTTTGGTGAGATCCCTTTGTAACGCGTTGCAGTCAGCTTTTGACTTATCTTTTATATTTTGTATTGTTTGTAAACTTTGACAACTCACTGTTAAACCCTTTTTTCAGATCATTTATGAGTATGTTGAACAGCACTGGTCCCAGAACAGATCCTTGGAAGACCCCACTATTTACCTCTCTCCATTCTGAAAACTGACCATTTATTCCTACTCTTTGTTTCCTGTCTTTTAACCAGTTACTGATGCATGAGAGGACCTTCCCTCTTATTCCATGACTCCTTACTTAGCTTAAGAGCCTTTGGTTGAGGAACCTAGTCAAAGGGTTTTGGGAAGTCCAAATATGCTATATCCACTGGATCACTCGTTAACATAATTGTTGACCCCTTCAATTAATTCTAATAGACTGGTGAGGCATGATTTCCCTTTACAAAAGCTACACTGACTCTTCCCCAACAAATCATGTTAATCATAGAATCATTAAATGTCAGGGTTGGAAGGGACCTCAGGTGGTCATCTAGTCCAACCCCCTGCTCAAAGCAGGACCAAACCCCAGACAGATTTTTGCCTCAGATCCCTAAACGGACCCTTCAAGGATTGAACTTAAAACCCTGGGTTTAGCAAGGCAATGCTCAAACCACTGAGCTATCCCTCCCCACCAATCTGTGTGTCTGATAATTCTTTTCTTTACTGTAGTTTTAATCAATTTGCCTGGTACTGAAGTTTACCAGCCTGTAATTGCCAGGATCCCCTCCGGAGCCTTTAAAAAAAAAAAATCAGTGTACATTAGCTACCCCCCAGTCAGGTACTACAAAGGCTGATTTAAGTGATAGGTTACATACCACAGTTAGTAGAGATACAACTCAATATCCATTTCAAAGCCTTTGAGCAGAAATAGTAGCCCCATAGATGAAGGATGGTAGGAATCTTGGTCAGCAGGTGGACACAGAGCTGAAGAGGATAAGGGTACCAAGCTTGCCTTGGCCAAGTATGTTCTACAAGGATAATTCTGGCCTTCCCTTGCCTGATCTTGTTCACTGTCCTTCGAACTGTGGGCTTTGGAGAAAAGGGATAGAACAGACTTTTCTTCTGCAGTAGGGGTCGCTTGCTGGTGGATTCCCTGCAGCTTGAGGTCTTCCTCTGCAGCGTGGGGCATGGGTCGCTTGCTGGTGGATTCCCTGCAGCTTGAGGTCTTCAAATCTCAATTTTGACGATTTCAATAACTCAGTCATGGGTTCGGGGTTGTTATAAATGTGTATGGGTAGGGTTTTGTGGCCTGCCTTGTGCAGGAGGTCAGACTAGATGATCATATTGGTCCCTTCTGACCTATGAGTCTATCTCCAAGGGAGCGGTGACCCAGGCTCTCATTGAACAGGAGAGCGGGGTCTTGCTGTTCTCAGAGGTGGCAAAAAGATCAATCTCTGACAGTTCTCATTTCTGGAATATGTTTTGGAGGACCTGAATGTCAGTCATGGAGGAAATGTTTGCTGAGTGCATTGGCAGTGATGTTCCAGATGCCTGGGAAGTAGCCTGCTGAAATCTGGATGTGGGGGGCTATACACCAGTTCCAGAGTTTTATTGCTTTGGTGCACAAGGAGGGGGATCTTGCTCCCCCATGATTGTTGATGTAAAACATGCAGGATGTCATCCATTATGAATCTGATCATCTTGTCCCTGATGAGAGGCAGGAAATAGAGGCAAGGATTCCTTATTGCCCTGAGCTCCAATAGGTTGAATGTGGAGACTGGTTTCATGAGCTGTCCGTCTGACCTGAACTGTCAGGGTGTTGAAGTGGGCTCTCCACCCTAACAGGTATGCGGTGGTCGTTAGAGTCACTGATGGGGTTGGGTGACAGAAAGGGATACCCATACAGACATGGAATTGCTCCTTCCACCAGTTTAGAGAGTTCTTTATGTGCAAGGGGACTGCCACGTACTTGTCCAAGGTGTTGGTCAGAGACTAGGCACTTTTCAACCAACCTTGGAAACAGCAAAGGTGTAGCCTTGCATGACTGGTCACAAGAGTGCAAATTGCCATATGGCCAAGAAGTTGAAGACAGCTCCTTATTGTGGTCCGAGGGCTTCCCTGAATTGTTCCTACCAGTCCTGACAGGGTCACAAATATGTCTAAAGGGACATATGCTCTGAGTGTCTGTGTCCAAACACAGAGTAATAAACCATATCCTTTGTACCAGTCCAAGCATGGATTTCTTTACATTCATCTGTATGTCCAACTCTTGGAAGAGAGCTAGGGTCTTCTATGTTGATAACACTATCTCAAAAAGGAACAGCCAAACTATGGGAAGACAGGAATAACTTCCTCCAGAAGAACATGAGTACTTGTGGCACGTTAGAGACTAACAAATTTATTTGAGCATAAGCTTTTGTGGGCTACAGCCCACTTCTTCAGATGCACAGAATGGAACATATAGTAAGGAGATATATATATACATACAGAACATGAAAAGGTGGAAGTAGCCATACCAACTCTAAGAGGGCTCATTAATTAAGATGAGCTATCATCAGCAGGAGAAAAAAAATATTTTGTAGTGATAATCAAGATGGCTATTTCAGACAGTTGACAAGAGGTGTGAGTATACTTAACATGGGGAAATAGATTCAATCTGTGTAAGACTCAGCCATTCCAAGTCTCTATTCAAGCCAAAGTTAATGGTATCTAGTTTGCATATTAATTCAAGTTCAGCAGGTTCTCGTTGGAGTCTGTTTTAGAAGCTTTTCTGTTGCAAAATTGCCACCTTTAAGCCTGTTACTGAGTGACCAGAGAGGTTCAAGTGTTCTCCTACTGGTTTTTGAATGTTATGATTCCTGATGTCAGATCTGTGTCCATTTATTCTTTTGCGTAGAGACTGTTCGGCCAATGTACATGGTAGAGGGTCATTGCTAGCACATAGATTCACATGATGGCATATATCACATTAGTAGATGTGCAGGTGAACGAGCCCCTGATGGCGTGGCTGATGTGATTAGGTCTTATGATGGTGTCACTTGAACAGATATGTGGACAGAGTTGGCATTGGGCTTTGTTGCAAGGATAGGTTCCTGGGTTAGTGTTTTTGTTGTGTGGTTGCTGGTGAGTATTTGCTTCAGGTTGTGGGGGGCGGTCTGTAAGCAAGGACTGGTCTGTCTCCCAAGATCTGAGTGTGAGGGATCATCTTTCAGGATAAGTTGTAGATCTCTGATGATGTGCTGGAGAGGTTTTAGTTGGAGGCTGAAGGTGACGGCTAGTTATTTTCTGTTAATGTTCTGTTATTTTCTTTGTTGGGCCTGTCCTGTAGTATATGACTTCTGGGTACACTTCTGGCTCTGTCAATATGTTTTTTTTCAACTTCAGCAGGTGGGTATTGTAGTTTTAAAAATGCTTGATAGAGATCTTCTAGGTGTTTGTCTCTGTCTGAGGGATTGGAGCAAAAGTGGTTGTATCTTAGAGCTTGGCTGTAGACAGAGGATCATGTTGTGTGTTCTGGATGAAAGCTGCAGGCATGTAGGTAAGTACAGTGGTCAATAGATTTCCGGTATAGGGTGGTGTTTATGTGACCATCGCTTATTAGCACAGTAGTGTGAAGGAAATGGACTGCTTGTGTGGATTGGTCTAGGCTGAGGTTGATGGTGGGATGGAAATTGTTGAAATCATGGTGGAATTCTTCAAGGGCTTCTTTTCCATGGGTCCAGATGATGAAGATGTCATCAATGTAGCGTGAGTAGGGGCATTAAGGGACGAGAGCTGAGGAAGCGTTGTTCTAAGTCAGCAATAAAAATGTTGGCATACTGTGGGGCCATGCGGGTACCCATAGCATTGCCGCTGACTTGAAGGTATATATTGTCCCCAAATGTGAAATAGTTGTGGGTGAGGACAAAGTCACAAAGTTCAGCCACCAGTTTTGCTGTGACATTATTGGGGATACTGTTTCTGATAGCTTGTAGTCCATCTTTGTGTTGAATATTGGTGTAGAGGGCTTCTACACCCACAGTGGCCAGGATGGTGTTTTCTGGAAGATCACTGATGGACTGTAGTTTCCTGAGGAAGTCAGTGGTGTCTCAAAGATAGCTGGGAATGGTGGTAGTGTAGGCCCTGAGGAGAGAGTCCACATAGCCAGACAATCCTGCTGTTAGGGTGCCAATGCCTGAGATGATGGGGCATTCAGGATTTCCAGATTTATGGATCTTGAGTAGCAAATAGAATACCCCTGGTCGGGGTTCTAGGCATATGTCTGCACAGATCTGTTCCTGTGCTTTTTCAGGGAGTTTATTGAGCAGTGGGATCAGAGGATAATGGCCTACAGAAGGTGGAGTTAGAGCGCTGCCTAGCAGCCTCTTGTTCATATTCCAACTTATTTATGACGACAACAGCATCTTCTTTATTAGCATATTTGATTATGATGTCAGAGTTGTTCCTAAGACTGTTGATGGTGTTGTGTTCAGCATGGCTGATGTTATGGCTCATCTTAATTAATTAGCTTCAGAGTTGGTATGGTTACTTCCACCTTTTCATGTTCTGTATGTATACATATCTCCTTACTATAAGTTCCATTCTATGCATCTGAAGAAGTGGGCTGCAGCTCACGAAAGCTTATGCTCAAATAAATTTGTTAGTCTCTAAGGTGCCACAAGTACTAATGTTCTTTTTGCAGATACAGACTAACAGTTCCTACTCTGATTCCTCCAGAAGGTAAGCTGCCACTACTGCTAGAACCTTTGAAAACACCCTTTGGGCCAATATAGGCCACAGGAAAGCACTCGGTACTGGAAATGATCTTGGCCTATGGCGAACTACGTATTTCCTGTGTGATGCATGTATAGTATTATAGAAATAGTAGTCATGTAGATTGAGGGATGAAAACCAATCCCTTTCCTATAGTGAAGGAATTATAGTTGCTAGAGTCACCATCCCGAACTTTTGAGTCTTCACAAACTTGTTCAGCTTAGATCTAAAAATCAGCTTCCAACTTCCATCCTCCTTTGGCACTAGGAAGTATTTTGAGTTGAACCCCATCCCTGCAAGAGGAAGAAACCAGTTCTATTGCTCTTACAAGGAGGAGAGAATCCACCTCTGATCTTAGTAGAAGCTTGTGAGAGGAGTCCTTGAAGAGAGACAAAGGTGAAAGGGAGGGAGTGACACAAACTGGATGGTATAGTCTGATGTTATGACCTCTAAGACCCATTGGTCCATAGTGACCTGCTCTCAGGCCTGGTGGAATTGGACAAGGCGGTCCCCAAAGGGAGAGAGATGGGCTAACGGATGCAACTGTAAAGTCAGATGAGTGGGAGGATTCAAAGCCTCAACCAATCTATCAAAACTGCTGTTTAGATTATGCCTGGGTGGTCATGGAGGGCGATTGAGTGGCTCTCTTCCTCTGAAACTTGTCTCTATTTCCAGGCGTTTCTACATGTCTGTGGTACTCCAAGAACCGAGCATGGTGTGATCTCTGGGCAGTTTGTAACCTGATGAAACATTTCTTGTTCATAGATGCGTAAATGCCCAAGGAACACAAGGTAGCCCTGGAGTCATTCATTGTCTCTTTGAGAAAAGCTTAGACTAAAGGGGAGGTCCTCTACAGTGTTCTGAATCCCTCAGAAACTCTGAAAGTTGAAGTCAAGATGCCCAGAGCACAACTACTGCCATGGATCTGGATCTGGAAGCAGTGTCCACAGCAGCTAGGGATGCCTGGGGAGATATTCTGGCCAATAGCTGACCCTCTGCAAATATGGACTGGAATTGCTTCCTGCAGTTGTGTGGCTGCTGTTTCATAAAAGCCACGAGCTGCTTGTAATTAGGGCTAGTCTACACTCGAAACACATCATCAGTGCAGCCATCCCACTGTAGTGCGTCTGGTGAAGATGTTTTATGCTGATGGGAGAAAGCTCTCTCGTTGGCATAATAAATCCAGCTTCATGAGAGGTGGTAGTTATGTCAGCAGGCATAGCACTGTCCATACCAGTGCTTAGGTCAGTGAAACATATGTCGCGTGGGGGTGGGAGTGGCTTATTCACAGACTTAAGATACGGGGAAGTAAGTGGTAGCGTAGACCTGACCTCAGTAGTGTATATTTGGCTATGACAGCCTGATTGTGATCTGGAATTGCACAGTTCTGAACTAGTAATATTTTCGTCCATTCAGTTGCTTTTGGTCTTTGTTGTAGGGGGTAGTTCTCAAAATGTCCTGCTTACTCTGTTCATTCACGACTATGGAGTTAGGTGGGGGATAGGAAAATAAAAAAAGTCAGACTCCTTAAGGAGCACGTAACACTTCTTTGTCCTTTTGCATATTGGTGGAACAGTAGCTGCATCTACCATAACATCTTAGCTGGATCCAGGAGAGACTCATTAATAGGTAGCACCACTCAGGAGGGTGTTGCCGACTGCAAAATATCTAGCAACTTGTACTGCAGATCTCTGACCTCCTCTAGAGGGATCTGCAGGATGTCAGGAAGCCTTCTAGTGAGGTCCTGAAACTGCCTGAAGTCGTTGGCCATGGAACGTGGTGGAGAAATAACTGTTTCATCCAGTGATGTTGAAATGGGAGTCTCAGAGATTACTTCCTCATATGTCCTAGCCTCCTGCTCTTGAAATGGCTCCTCCTGTCAGGGATGGGTAGAGGGAAAATGTGAAATTCTGGTCTCTTTGAGGGAGGGTACTGGTGGTCTGTTAAATTGCTGTCAATAGGCAGCCCACAGGTCCCAATATGGCCACTGTGGGGTCCATAAGGAAGCAGGGGTGGCATACAAGGTTGGTTCCACCATCCTTGATCACCTGCAAGGTCCTCCCAGCACAAAGGCGGATTCCTAAAGGGGTATGTAGGAGAACACCTCAGAAATCGAGGAGACTGATTAACAGTCCTCCTACTCCACATGGGGGCAGCCAATGATGTTGGAGGAGAGTCCTGTGACATGGAATGTCTACTCAGAGAATGAGGTCTCAGTACCAAAAGATGCTTTGTACCTGGTAACAGGGACTCTGGCTCCTACAGTGCCGAAAGGACACTGGTACCAATGTCATAGCTGAGATTGCCATAGCTGGAATCAATGGTACCAGCGATAGTGGGCACACTGCAAGCATTGTAGATGTCAAGCTTCAATGCTTGCTCGGTACCGAGGATACCACTTGTACAGGCAACTTGAAAAATATGCTGTTTTTAAAATCACAGTATCTTAAATCCATGCAATCAAAAGTGAGCTTCAATAAAGAACACAAACTACAGTAAGAACTATACATTTAAACAATGCTTGCTATTTAATCTATGTATTTTAACCTGTTCTTTATATATAATTAGGTGATGTTTGCAGGAATTAGAGACTTAATAGCAAAGGTTCTGAAACTCATCAAAGAGGTAGCATGGAGATCGCTTGTGCTGGCATGGTTTTACCTTTGCTGTTTTACTTTGCGTCAGCCCTGTTGCTGGAGGAGTGGTGGGAACTGATCTCTGTCAAGCTGCTGGCCAAGTCACCAGATAGCACCTATCACTTCTTGCTGGAGTGAAGGGGCTTCTCCAGAGTGAGGTGTCAGAGCCTGGGATACATCAGTGAAGTACCAAGTCTGGACAGGAGGACCAGTTGTGATTGTGGATTCTCCCCTTGCTACACTCCAGCTTCCCCCTACCGTGGGGTGGCAGCACCTTCTGCTGCTGTTCTCCCAGTAACTCCTGACCCTACTGCTGGCCACAAAGGAAGAAGGGGGGCAAATCACCCTTCCCGCCCCAAGCCTTTGAATAAATCAAAAGCTGGATAGACCCTAAAAATGAGACCCAGCCCCCTCCTCCCCCTGCAATTCAAGCTCTGTTCAACATCTCCCTTCATTTCTTTCTCCTAATCCCACACATTCTTTTCCCCACACTGTCCCTCCAACGTGGAACATATTCCCAATATCCATTTATCAAGCCGCCATCCTTACCTCATTTTAATCCCTCTTAAAACTCACTTTTGCCACATCAGCTACAAGGTGAAAAAACGCTCTGAAGTTGTTTATACACAACATAATTTCATGATGTGCAAATGCCCAAACTGTATCTACCCTATTTGTTTCTCTCCCTCTTGGTGCCTGTCTACGATTAGATAAATGTAAGACCATTAGGGCAGGAACCATTTTACTTTATGTTTCTTTAAACATACTTTTGAAGCATAATGAAGCATACTTTTGTTACTGTAAAAATAAAACTGAAAGTCTAGTTAAACTAGATGCGCTTTCATCTTGGACATATTTGTTTATATATCGATCATAGTTTGGTGCATGGAAAACATTTTAATGTGCGTATTCCTTGACAAAGGATTCTCACTCTTGTATTCAGATAGTATGGATGTGAACACCACATTAATTTTGTACCAGATGAACTGCAGCTTTCCAAGAGAAATATTACACATCCTGGAAAAGGATAGACAAGTTACTGATCCAATTTCTGAAAGCCAGTTTTTGATCTTCCAATTTGTGCAGCATACTCCCAGCTAAAAAGCAGCTTACATCAGAAATATCTTTGAGGACAGTGGTCCTTCACCAGCTACATTTTGTTGCTAGTGCAGTTCTAAAATTAGAGAATTTGAAGAAAGTTTGCAAGAGTAATGCATTACTTCAAAAACTCTGAGGAGAAAGAGAAAGAGCACGCACATACCAAATGCAGGGTAGTCCCAAGTGGTCTTATTTACACAAGCAAAGACTTCAAGGTTTCCCACTATTGAACCACTCTATGGGAGCAGTGCCACTTGTAATAGCAACTGTGGTACTCACTAGTGTAGATAGACAAAAAACAGCCAGCATGAAGGTAAAGACCATTTAAGCTACTATTTAGGTTGCTTTAAATGGTCACAGAAAGACAGGACGAATACAATTATTTCACTGCAGTTCTCTCCTCCAAACTCATAATCCTTTTCCACTACTTAATTTACTCCTCAACATACAGGGGAGGCAGAAAATGAAAAGAAACAAAAGCTAATTTTAAATTATGAAGAAACAAATAATGTTCTTCTGAAAACTAAAAAGCATTCAGACATGCCACACGGATGCCCTCAGCAGTTACAAAACAGAATTAGAAAACTAACATTTATTAAACAATTTACATTTTAATACACATTTCAAGAACGTGGTAGCATAAAAGGAAACTTGTTTTTAAAACAACCTGAATTTACCATTTAGCAATGTTACATTAATGATCAGGGGTCTCCTATCAATGGTTCCAAAAAACACTTCACCTAAATCTCCAACAACTGGAACCTCACTTAATGCAACAGTAAAAAATAAATAATTCCAAACTACTCCTACACTGAGGAATGTGTACTGAAGTATATAGCTGAGTACAAATAAATGTACTTACAACAATCTCAGCAAAACTTAACAGCTTTGCGGAAGTGTTCAGAAGCTACTACCCATGTTGCTCAAACTCCACTAAAATCTGTTTGTCACTTGATTACTTTACTTACATGTAGTGGAATAATAAACACAGATTTACATGAGTAGGTCAAAGTCAAACCACCAAAGTAGAAAATGGTAGGAGCCTCTTGGTCAACACAAAATCACATACAAATTTAACTAAATATGTTTTAATAGGACATCATTAAGCCTCATGAGGGTTAAAAAACAGGGAATTCAGGTACTTGGATTGGCAAATAAAGACAAGAATACTAAAGCATTTTCCACCATTTACTCTCGTTATCAAAAATATTTTTCAACTCTTCTTGCAAAACGAAAACAAAATAGTACAGACTGGACACATACATCACATTTTTCTTCCTATGGCTTTAACACCCCACCCTACCCGACCCCACAAAAAAGACGGGGGGAAATACAAAACAAAACGAAAAAAATTATCTGACCACGTTCACAGAAAATGACACCATAGTACACTACAAAAACAAAAAGGTGGTGTCATCTGATTTGTGTCCAAAAAGTTTTTGCTTATTTCTTAGACAGGTAACCATCATTGTACATGCTTTGTGCACAATCAAAATATATCCAACATTATGTCATAATTCACTGGAGATTTCATTTAATTAATAAAAATATGGCTGCCATAAAATGGAATTTGAAGAATTTGAGCACAGTTTCTCTTTAGACATGCTGTTATAATAGTAACTGTCCTTTAAATTAGAAGGATAATGCTTTGTATACTAGTCAGACCATCTTTTATTTGTGCTGTGCCATTTAAAGACGAGATATCGTTGCATCGTGAGGAAGTCTGACTTCTTTAGAATGGCATTAAAAAAAATCTTAAAAACTGCTGTAATGTTGTGCAAAATGCAAAAAGCCTTCGTTCAACTATCTCCTTATTTTCAAGGATTAACTGGAAATCAAGCAGTTGGGCATACTGATTGTAGATGAGTGAGCTGAACACTTGGTGGAATAAGCTGTCTAGCACACTTTACCTAATGAGTACTGAAAATAACTTGATCCTGTTTACCCATCAGTTCTCTTTCCTGACTGAGGGGAAGCAAGTGACAATGGGCTCTTTTCCTAGAGTAAATAGATCCCAAATACATGACAATACAGTGTTAACCTCATTTATTTCTTTAAGTGAAGAAAAGAGAAACCAATGGTGGGTAAAGGCTGTATAAACCAGGATGTATTGGGGGGCACCAATGGACAAAGATTTTAACCTAGCCCAGATTTATTTTTTTATATTTGTAACCTACGGTGAAATTCTTCTCAGACACCACGTGCAGCAACTCCCACTGAAATCAATGGGTTTACATATGTGGTATTTGGTCTCTTTGTTTATTAGTTGTTTTCCCTCTCATGATGAAGTGAACAGCGACATGCCAAAGATGAATGGAGTTAGTGCCACAGGGCATAAAATGTACCAGTCACACAGCCACCTGAAGGCTTTTTAGAAAAACTGAAGGAAGCAATTACACAGAGACTTGAGCAGGATCTGGAGGGACAGCCACTTTACAACTGACTCCAGTTGATTGCCCAGTTACTTCTTAGCCAATTCCAATGAGGGACAACTTCTCTTTCCATGAAATTACTAATTTGTACTGTTCCGTGCTCTAGATAACCAATGCTCATGATCAAAAAAGATGTGTCATTCAAAGACTGCAGTCCTCAGTTAATACTGTACTTTCAACAGGAATGGGATGTGATTTGCTAGCAACACTGACTCCCTATGGCAGTGTATTTGGCAGTTACTTTCACACACCATAAACTAGCACAACTTTGATGGACTGACTAGGTATCACTTCCTTACATTTAATTGGAAGCTTTAACTGAGCACAAAGCATTAACTGGCACAATGAGGTTAATATGTTCCTTTCCAAAGGTCATCTTGTATTAAAACCATTTACATCAGCATCTGATCTCAAACTATGAGGTGCTGTGAGATCTAAAGACATAGTTTTAGGGTAACTCCTCCATTATCTGCAAACTATTTCCCAGACACTAACACACATAACATAGCAATGAAAACACTTGATACAAGTGATCTATAGGCAGGAGCTTCGGCAAGTTAAACAGAACCATAGCTGCCTTAAAACTGTAGCAGTTCCCTTAGTAAGGGCAGGGAAAAGACAAAAAAATCATTTAACAGTCATATCTCATGTCTATAGCTTCATCCAAACTTTTATCATCGTGTGTACTGGCAGCTAAAAATGTAGTTACTGGTGACCCTGTCACATTAATTACACTGGTGCTTGTGCTGGCACTGCGCACAATGCTTGTCACATTAATGCCCAAAGTAAGCCTAGTCTGTTCCAAGGCCTTTTCTGGCACTGCAAATGCTTCCAGCTTCTTCTCCCCATTAGCCATATATGAGTTTTGGCAGCCACGGCATATACAGTCTAAGCAGGCTTTACGGTTAGAGTAGCAAGGGCAGCGTTGGCCACGGCATGTAAGAACACTTGGATTTTGGGTGGCGCGACCACATTTACACCCTTTCTTTTCTTGTGGCTTTTTGTATGCAGTTTTTGTCGGACTTCCTGGCATAACATTACTGCTAGCAATCTTTTCCTTTGCTTTGTCTTTTGTTTTCAGTATTCCTGGTTTGGCTTTCGGGTGAGATTTCTTGGGGGCATGTTCTAGATTCTTTTTCATGCTTTTATTAGGCAGGAGTACAGTTTTACTTATTTTGGGAGTAGTGCCTCCATTAGGTACAGTTGCTACAGGCTGCAAAGACATTTTATTTTCCTGTTTCACTGTTACTGGAGCTGATGCTCCCAATGTTGGGCCACAGATGATGCTGGAAATGGGTAGTGGCTGAACCTTTTCGCTGTCACTTTCTGATCGAGATCGCTTTCGGTTTAACTTAACTACTTTAGGTGTTGCTGCTGTACATGAGATCCCATGAGGAGAAGCACCTGTGGACATGAAAACATTATGGCTAAGAGGTGGGGGAGAAAGCTGCAGGAAAGGACCATTGGATATGGTGGCTTCCAAGCTGGGCTGCAAATCAGAACCACAGACTTCAGTGCTTGAAACAGTTTCTAAGCTTCGGAGAACTTCCTCAACACTAAGCAATAGCGAGCCAGGTTTTATATCTTCATTGAAACTGCAGATGTCAAGGCCTGATGTACACAAGTCACTAGTAGAAACTGTGTCACACACAGGCTGAAGACTGCTAGAGATATCCTCAGTTTTTATGTACTCTCCAGTACTACACACATCAATTGTATTTGCATGTTCAGGGGAAGGAATATTTACTCCAAGTTTATCCACTGAAAGCCCATTACAATTGGGCAACCCATTGATAACAGAACCTCTAATATCAATATTGTGTGTGCTTTCAGGCATGGAAGAAAAACTAGCTTGAGGATCATTAATATGTTCTGAGGTTGAAGGTAATGGAGAATGTGTCAAACACAAAGGCATGGCTGCATCAGAAATGTTTTCTGTATCTTCATGGAGTGGCGACCCATCTTTGAGAAAAGCCAAAAGATCTGCAGAACAGTCAACTGCTTGTATTATGTCTCGTGCCAATGGAGTCTGTGTTATGTATTCACACAGTTTTTTGTAGCAGTTCACTAGAATGCTCAACTGTTTATTTTCCTCAAACTGTTCATAGTCTTTGCACCAACTACATGATGGTTTCATCATCATCTTTTTGCCTTTACAAGTTTTGCAGACATAATGCTGACATGTGGAGTTGGTGGGAGCAATAGGATCCTGTAGCAAATTTCCTAAGAGGAAAAAGAAAAGAAGGTTATTAGAGCAGACCAAGTGGCATAGGCTTTCAGGGTAACATAAGAGGGACTTCCTAATTTACAGCAGTATGAATTGCCCGTATAGTGTTCAGCGATGAAAAAGATCATGAGAAAAACCATAGGTGTGCAAACAGTATGAACTGTGAGATTTTAGACTCATTACAATTGCTGTGCCCACAGTTTTAAAACAATGTTGTGTTCAGAAGTTTTCCACATTGCAGAGAAAAATTTCAACATAATCTGATCTGCTGATGCCCATTAACCCAGCCTTTAGAAAACACGGTGTCAAGCAAAACAATATCAGCATTGCCCCTTAAACACCACATTCATCTCAACATGGTGACCACTATGTAATGTCCCTAATGCACTAACCAAGAGAGCTACATCTGTACAAAGTGGGAAGGGTTAAAGCAGAAGTTCAAAGATTAAAATTCTGGAAGTCAAAATGGAAACAGTACAGAGGGAAGTAGCACTGAGAGACAGATGAAAACATGAAAGAGGTATAAGGAAGATAATTTGTTGTGGAAGAGTCAACATGGTTTTTGTAAAGGGAAATCATGCCTCACCAATCAACTAAAATTTTTTGAGGGGGTCAACTAGAATGTGGACAAGAGTGATCCAGTCGATATAGTGTACATAGATTTTCAGAAAGCCTTTGACAAGGTCCATCACCAAAGGCTCTTAAGCAAAGTAAGCTGTCATGGGATAAAAGGGAAGATCCTCTCATGGATCAGAAACTGGTTAAAAACTAGGAAACAAAGAGTAGGAATAAATGGTCAGTTTTCAGAATGGAGAGATGTAAATAGTGGCATCCCCCGGGGTCTGTATTGGGACCACTATAATTCAACATATTCATAAACGACCTAAAAAAATGGATAAACTCTAAGATGGCAAAATTTGCGGATGATACAAAACTACTCAAGAACTAGGGGTAACCAAATGAAAATTAATAGGCAGCAGGTTTAAAATAAACAAAAGGAAGTATTTCTTCACACAACACCCAGTCAACCTGTGGAAGTCTTTGCCAGAGGATGTTGTGAAGGCCAAATCTATAACAGAGTTCAAAAAAGAACTAGATAAATTAATGGAAAATAGGTACATCAATGGCTAGTTCCCAGGATGGGCAGGAATGGTGTCCCTAGTCTCTGTTTGTCAGAAGCTGGGGATGGGCAACAGGAATGGCTAACTCAATGATTACCTGTTCTGTTCATTCCCTCTGGGGACCATGGCATTGGCCACTGTTGGAAGACAGGATACTGGGCTAGATGGACCTTTGATCTGACCCAGTATGGCCATTCTTATGTTAAGTGCCACTTCTACAGGTACTCCTAGGCAAAGTTCCCAGGCTTTGGTGTGCTGGGGTGCTCACACACGAATGGAATACATGTCTGCAACGACTCAAAGAAGAACAGGAAGAGTTCAGAGAAGAACCACCAGGACTCAGACTGGAAAATATTGCATTCTGAATTTGTCCAGCTTCAACTGGATCTTGTAATGTTTCTGTCGGCTAGATTATAGAGCCCTCTACTATCAGATATCTTCTCCCTGCGTAGATACTAGAAGATAAAATACAAGTTATTTATTGCCTTTCAACCGTTTCTCAGCATATCCCTAGCTATATGGAGGATCCTATGTTCATGGACAGCTTCCCTGATAGAGGCTGTCCCTCAGTTCTGGATGACAAATTCCTTTTTAAAAGGAAGCTTGAAACTGATTCCCATCCCACCCCCCCTTCTTAAACTCTCTCTCTCCTGGGATAACAACTCATGATTATTCAGAGTGGGAGTAAATTCTAGCCAGGATGTCTCCCCATTAACTCTAATGGTCCATCTTTTTTTTTTCCTGAGCTCGACAATATATGGGTACTTTAAGTTGGGGTTGTGTAAACAACTGGTTTGGAAGGTGCTCCTCCCTATCTGACTGCTTCACCACTCTACTATGAGATACAGCTGAAGCTGCCCCACAGATTATGAGCATAGGTTTCTATATACACAAATACATAAATTAATAACTTTAGTCTGTATACATCTCATAATGACCATCAAGTTCAAAACATCAGAATGTTGCAGAAAAAGACCTTACTCAACATAGTTTTTTAGTACAACACAGTACACAATCAGTTAAACCAACTGCTTGTTTTTAATGTGTTAGATTTCTGATTTCCCTTTGAGGTGTCTGCAGCCTGACTGTCACAGATAATACTTCACGAACCCCAAGTACTGCATCAATACAAAATCAATCTCAGCTGGCGTCTGGACTTCAAGTGTTGTTACTGATCAGACAGACAAATTACCCTATAGGGCAAATAAATGCACTGCACACTTGTGCTGGTAAGCTAAGCCTCCAAACAAGCTCTTTCAGAAAACATAGCATCAATATTCACTGAAAATATACAAATCTGACCTAAATGTCCCCATAGATGCCTCCACAAAATTACGAGAATTGAAAAATTCCTACACCTTCAGACAATGTCAAAAGAGTTGAGCATTCCTCTCCTCTTAAGGAGGCAATATGGTCCTTGAAAGTAACCTTTTATGAAATGACAAAACTTCTATTCACACAGTGTTCACCCTCCCAATAGTGAAGAGAGAACTGTGGCAACAGTGCCATCCAGTTATGCTGGGATTCCTGGAAACCTCTTTAGCAGAAGACGGAAGTTCTTAACATAGTTCCTGTTGTCTCTTCTCTCAGTGAAAGAAAGGCGATACTGGTATTGCAACAATCTTCTGTTCCCAATTCCTTGTTCTACTCTGCCTAAGCTAGTGAAGAAAGCTTTACAACTCCATTCAACAGGGTCAGGAGACAAAAGCTCACAGGTAAGCCAAAAACATGGAGACGTGAGTGAAGGGTCTGAATCTAAAGGAAGCATGCGGCAATTATAGCAAGGACAAAGGAGAAACAAGAGGGAACATTGTGGAAATCAAATAAGTATCTTAGGCCTGGTCTACACTACAGGCGAAAATCGATCTTAGATACGCAACTTCAGCTACGTGAATAACGTAGCTGAAGTCGAAGTATCTAAGATCGAATTACTCACTGTCCTCACGGCGCGGGATCAATGTCCGCGGCTCCCCCTGTCGATTCCGCAACTTCGCTCGGCTTGGTGGAGTTCCGGAATCGATATAAGCGTGTTCGGGGATCGATATATCGCGTCTAGATGAGACGCGATATATCGATGCCCGAGCAATCGACTGCTACCCGCCGATACGGCGGGTAGTGAAGACATAGCCCTAGATGTCTATATACTAATGCAAGAAGTATGAGGAATAAATAGGAAGAGCTATAAATACTAGTAAATAACCACAACTATGACATAGCTGGCATCACAGAGACTTGGCGGAATAATACACGACTGGAATATTGCTACAGAAGGGAGCATCTTGCTGAGGAAGGACAGGCAGAGAGGGAGGGGAAAAATAAGAGGTGTTTGTGACGCGTTCCCCCTAGAAGAGACCCTGCCTTTAGCTACCAGGTGGCAGGAGCTGGCCTCCTGCACACCCACCCCTAGAAGCATACAGTTTTCCACCGCTGCAGAGGAATTAAAGAGAGACTCTCCCATTCCTCCAGCAGTTCCTGAGACTTTGCCCTTTACCTCCGGGGTTCCAGCATAAAATTTCTCCTTGACATCCTGAGCTACACGGAAGAAATCATTCTCCAGCAACAAAGCAGTCGGGTTACCATTTACCACAGCCAGTCAATACAGCTTCCAAATCCTCAGTTTCTATATGCACGTTAGCCAAAGGCACAAGGATTTTGTAACCTCCCACTAATAAAAGCTCTGCCATCTGCCCTTGCAGTAAGTTACCTGCACAACATTCCTCCTAACCCTGTGTCTTTCCACCCCAGGTGTTCTCTGCCATTAATCCTGACAGCCTTTATGTGCTTGATGGCTGGCTGGACAGAGGCTACTTTTAACAAACCCTGTATGGTAAGTGGCAATTGCCTGAAGTGCCTCTGTGCTCACGGTAGCAGCATTTCCATGAGTTGTTTGCGGCTTGTTTCCACTCAGCACAGGGCATTTATTCTTCAGGTGCTCAGTGGAAGTACAGTGATCGCACCTTCTGGGCTCCTCTGTTTTTACAGGGGATTTGGAACGAGGACTAGAGGAATGGATTTGGGGAGGTGAGCACTCAGACTCCCCTCCACCCTCCTTCTTCCCAAGAGTAAAACAGGAACTCTGCTTCCCACCAGGTTTAAACTCCTCTGTCTGTGGTTTGTTTGCAATAGATCAGGGATCGGCAAGCTTTCAGAAGTGGGGTGCCAAGTCATAATTTATTCACTCTAACTTAAGGTTTCGTGTGCCAGTAATATTTTAACATTTTTAGGTCTCTTTCTATAAGTCTATAATATATAACTAAACTATTGTTGTATGTAAAGTAAATAAGGTTTTAAAAATGTTTAAGAAGTTTCATTTAAAATTAAATTAAAATGCAGAGCCCCCAGATCAGTGGCCAGGCCCCAGGCAGTGAGAGTGCCACTGAAAATCAGCTCGTGTGCTGTCTTTGGCATGTGTGCCATAGGTTGCCTACCCCTGCAATAGATGCTTGAGTTTGCTCAAATTGATCAGCTAGAGTAGCCAGTTCTTCAACAGTTTTCACCTTTTTATCCCATAAACACTGTTTCACATCATCTCTACATAGACTCACAAAATGTTCCTGGGCAACAAAATCACCCATTCCTTCAAAGCTTGTAACACCTTTTCCCTTTACCCGCTTTTCCATCAAATCTTTCATCTGGTTTACATATGCCACATTACTCATCCCAGCAGCCCTCTTAAGGCTTCTACATTTTACTCTAGATGTTTCAGGTGTAATCTGAAACAGTTTTAAATATATTTCCATGAATTTACCATAATCTGAAACATCTCTAACTGGCATCTTATTGAATATATCCGGAGCTCTCCCAGACAACTTTGCAACCAAAGTGGGCATATTTTGGTCCTCAGCAATCTCATGAAGTACACACAGCCTCTTGAAAGTGATACAATATTCAGCAATATCCCATTTTATTGTATGCAGGACATAAACATTCCCCCATTTGTGGATTTTTGGAGACGTGGGACTCATTGGTGTGGGGGTTGGTGGGGGGGCGGGGGGTGTTCTGGTTCTCTATCGACTCCAGTTGGCGCTTCCCCTCTTTCTTTTTCCTCCATGGCTAATTTCTGGATCTCCATTTCTTTGTCAGCCTCTATCTGTTTCAGTTCCAAAACTCTCTGGTGTGCAGCTTTTTGCTTAGCATCCTCTGCTTCTATGGCTCTTCAGTGTGCAGCTTCTTGTCTGTCTCAACTTCCAGCTGTTTTTATTACATAAGTCTCATGTATTCTTTTTCCATCTATTCTGCCTGCAATCTGCACTGCTCCATCTTCTTACTAGTTTCATTCACTCATTTTCCTGCCTTTCTGTCCCTATTTCCCTTTCCCGAAATAAGAAAACAGAAAATAAACTGGTAACTTCTGACTGATCTCCACCCACCACACTTAAATCTCACTTAAAATCGCCACCAGTGTATGAAGTGCAAATCTCACTCAGAACAAGCAGCTGTGCATATGATCCTGCAGGACTATGCCATTGTGACGGGTTCCCCCCAGGGGGCCACCTGGAACTGGGGTACCACTGAGCCCCCTAGCCCATCAGCTTGGATTCCCTCTCACACTGTACTGTTGTTACAAGCTGCAAAGCCCTCCAGCCTGCACTTTCACCAGCATTCATACAGGTAGGGATACACCCAGCTGCAGTTACACACAGGCTCTCTAACCACCAGCTTCCTAACCTGGGACCCCAGAGCAGTACCATCTTGCCGTGGCCAAATCTGGTATAATGTCTGGTCTACCTCTCCCTCAATGTGAGGAGAGCAATGCACACTTGTGGTAACCAAGCAGAGATTTGCCCCAAGCACTCCAGTCAAAGCTTACTGGTTTAGATTAAAACAAAACCAAGTTAACTACAAAAGGTAGATTTTAAGTGATCATAAGTGACAGCAAACAGATTAAAGCAGATTACCTAGCAAATAAACAAAAATTCAACCTCAGCTTAATATACTAGATAGATTGGATATGTGATACAGCATGGCCAGAAGGCAGCATAAGAGTGTTAGCAGGGGGCCTTATTCCCTGCCAAGGGAGGAAGGTTTGCTTTAGATTAACTAGAACAGCTGTGGCCAGTTACCAGTTAGAGCAGCGGAAGGCACCTGACTCCAGTCAGAGCACCTGAATCCAGTCATGGGATATAAAACCCGTGTTCAGTCAGACAGGGTGTGGTAGTTGAAGGAGAAAGGTTGGATTGGAGCAGAGTGCAGAAGAGAAGAGTTTGTCCAGAGAGAAATAGAAGGTTTGGAGGAGTGCTGCGGTGGATTGGGAAGCCCAATAGAAAACCCTAGGTAAGGGGCACCAGGCTTGTATAGAAAGAGGCGAGAAGCCCTTCACAAAGCTGACGGTATGAGAGGGAAGTAACCAGGGGAAGAAACACTAGTCAAGTGGTTCACCACAACCCCAGGCCCCTGGGTTGGGACCTGGAGTATAGGGCGGGCCAGGTCCCTCCCTCTACTCCCCTCCTCCAAGGACACAGGGGAATGATAAGAACTGGTTCAGAGGCAAGCAACAGCGCCCTAACCTACCCCAGAGAAGAGAAAGCGCGAGACCCAGCAGAACAGTACCGCAATTTGCCACACGTGGTGTGAGGGGTGGGATCTGCGCGCTGGGTCATGTGCAGGGGGAGACATAACCTCCCACCCTTAAGATGGACCGAGTGGTCAAGGCTCTAATACATGCACCGCAGCCCGCAGCAGGAGGCTACAGGGTCCAGGCAACCGCCCAACAAGAGGCGACTAGATTGCAGCAAGAGACTAATCAGCTGCTGCTGAGTCAGGCTGCTCAGGACCGAGCCCTGCTGAGAGACCTAATAAGCCAGATGAAGACCCTTATGGAACAGAATCACCCACGGGAAGGGACCCGGACATACGGGCTAGCCATTACTTACAAAAAATGACCAGGGAGGATGATGTGGAAGCATACCTCCTGGCTTTTGAGAGAACAGCCCTGCGGAGGCCTGGCCCCGAGAACAATGGTCTGGTATCCTTGCCCCATTCCTATGTGGAGAAGCCCAGAAGGTCTATTACGATATGTCTGCAGAAGCTGCAGCAAACTATTCCCAGCTAAAGGCAGAGATCCTGGCCAGGTTCGGAGTGACAACGGCACTACGAGCCCAGAGGTTCCATGAATGGCGATATATGGAGACAAGACACCCGAACGCAGTTGTTTGACTTGATCACCTGACCCGGAAATGGCTGCGCCTGAAGCCCATAGCTCTGAGGAGATGATGGAGGTACTAATATTGGACCGGTATATGCGGGGTACCACCAGGACTCAGGACTTGGGTGGGTCAGAATGACCCTCTACCTATGATGAGTTGTCTCCCTCGTGGAAAGACAACTGGCAGCCCGCGAACTGTTCCAGACTCCAAGCGGGAGACACGGCAACCCAGGAAAGACAACCCCAAACCAAGGCCCGGACTGTCGAGAACTCTAAGAAAACTATAACCGGGAGGAACGACAGTGAGGAATGGCTCGAGGCCAGAAAGGGACCTGGGGGTTTGGGAAGAGTGGTGGGGGGCCGGCCACTAGCCCAGGCAGGGGGTGATAACCGGAATGAGGGGACGGTGTTATGAATGTGGGAATTGGGGCATATAGCAGCCCAATGTCCAACAAGGAGGTGCCTATGCAGTGTAATCTGGGGAGTTATGGGGAGCAATGTGGCCTGATCAGCCTGGTAGGGGTTACATTGACCTCACATGGATTTACGCAGACCAGTAAAAATGAATGGTATAAAACCATAGCATTAATAAATTCGGAGTGCTGTACGTTGGTCCTCGGAAAGTTGGTGGGAACAGACAACTAACTGGGCCAAAAGCACAGGGGTAACATGCGTACATGGCACCGTGAATTTTTACCCTACAATTCCAGTACGGATTGGAAATCCAGGGAATACACCAGAGTTTCTGCAGGAGTAGTCCCCAAGCTCCCTTATCCTGTTTTGATTGGAGAGAGACTTCCCTGGGTTTGAGAACTTACTGACCCCATAGAGGCAGGAGAGGGTAGCAACCCCCAGGTTGAACAGAGGCAACTAAGATAGCCTCGCCCATGTTTGCTGAATTTGCTCCAGACTTGTTCTCATCCCTGGAAAACCCCGCAGGGCTAGGCGAGAACGAAGGGCGGCTAAAAAGTTAGGGACCAGGATTCTGGCAGCTAATCAAAAGACTTCCTTGTGGGTAGGCGAATCCGCCCAGGAGACAGGAGAAGGTTGGGTCACGGAGGCCTCAGAGAGGTTCCTGGCCAAGTGGGAGCACCCAGGGGGAGAGTTGAAATAGGCCCCCTGGAATTAGGTCAGTTCAGCACTGCACGTGAGACCTTTGGGCAGACCAGGCCGAAGATCCATTATATGCAATGTGAGGGAGAGGTAGTGGAAGTAAATGGAGTGCCTGTAGAAGGAAAAGTCAAAGGCCCAAGGCCATATTATGTGCTCAAACGTGATCTGTTGTACAGAATAGAGCAAATACGAGGGGAAGAAGTAGAGCAACTCCTAGTCCCACGGAAACACATAAGGGCCGTCACTAGAGTTAGCTCAAGTCATTTATTTGGGGGACATCTAGGGGTAGACAAGACGCTGGATAGAATACTAAGAAGTTTTATTGGCAGGAATGCGAGGAGAAGTCCAGCGTTATTGTGCCTCCTGCCCTGAATGCCAGCTGCATAGCCCCTGACCTCACTTAGGGCCCCACTAGTACCTTTACCTATATTGATGTGCGCGTTCGAGAGGATAGCTATGGACATAGTGGGCACCACTAGAAAATCGGCACGGGCCACTGAACATACTAGAGTCATCCTGACTATGCCACACGATATCCAGAGGCCATCCCTTTAAGAAACCCCACATCTAAGGCCATAGCTAAAGAACTACTACAGGGTTTTCGAGAGTGGCTCCCTAAGGAGATCTGACAGACACAGGGAACCCGTTTACGTCAAAACTAATGAAAGACTTATTGCCCTGCTCCGTATACAAGCCATTCGGACCTCCGTCTACCATCCACAAACAGACGGACTAGTCGAAAGATTCAATCGAACCTCAAAAGTATGTCCGGAGTGGTAGCACAGGATGGAAAGGACTGGACACTCTTTTGCCGTATCTAATGTTCGCTATACGGGAAGTTTCCCCAGGCATCCACGGGTTTTTCTCCCTTTGAACTCTTATATGGACGCCACCCACGCGGGATATTGGATATCGCCAGGAGGACTGGGAGAACACCAACCAGAAAGATATTATTGAGCATGGACACAGATACGAGAGCGGATACTCGAGTAACCACGATAGTACGGGAGCATTTAGAAAAGCACAAGAGGCACAGCGGACATACTACAACCGTTGGCGAAAATGCTAAGATTTCAGCCGGGGGAACGCGGTGATAGTGTTAGTGCCGACCACGAAAGCAAACTCCTAGCCAGTTGGCACGGACCATATAGAGATAGTGGAAGCTAAAAGGGAAGAAATTAGGATGGAAGTGCGAAAGATCTGGAATCGGGTCATTGAGAATCCCACAGCCAGTGGTCCAGTCTGATCGTACTAGTCCCAAGCCTGAGGCACCTCTGAGGTTTTGTAACGACTTCTGGAAATTAAATGAGTATCCCACTTCGATGCCTACCCGATACCACGCATTGACGAGCTGGTTGATCAGTTAGGCAAGGCCAAATACCTAACCACCCTCGATCTGCCAAAGGATATTGGCAATACCCCTGGCCAAGGATGCCAGGGAAAAGACTGCTTTTTCTACACCCGATGGCCTGTTCAGTACACTGTCTCCCTTTCGGACTCCATGGGGCCCCCGCCACATTCCAAAGACTGATGGATAAGTTATTACGACCCCATGCCAACTATGCCGCGCCTATCTGAGACAGACATAGTTATAATAGCCCTGATTGGGAGACACACCTGGACAAAGTGGAAGCAGTGCTGGACGCTTTGCGAAGGCTGGTCTCACCCGCTAATCTCTGAAATGCGTGATAGACTAGCTGAGGCCAAATACCTCGGGCATGTCGTGGGGAGAGGTGGTGAAGCCCCAATGGAACAGGTGGAGGCAATACAAGATTGGCCTCGACCAATCCGCAAGAAGCAGGTCAGAGCATTTTGGGTAATAGTTGGATACTATCGGAGATTCATCCCTCATTTTGCCACAAGAAGCGGGGCCATTGACGGATCTGATAAAAGCTCGGGGCCCGAGATAGTGAAAGTGGACAGATGCGGCGGAAGCAGCATTTGCAGATTTGTGGACAGCCTATGCTGCCATCCGGTACTCATGGCCCAGACTTCGAGAAGGATTCTCCTGCAGACGGACACCTCGGAGGTGGGACTCGGTGCGTCCTTTCCCAAGATGGTAGGGGAGGAGGAGCACCCCATCTTGTACCTCAGCCGAAAGCTCCTCCCCAGGGAACAAAAATACGCTGTTGTTGAAAAGGAATGTCTGGCGATTAAAATGGGCTATGGAGACTCTCCGCTACTATCTCCTGGGGCGGCGGTTTACCCTTGTGACTGATCACGCCCGGGCGTGATCAGTCACAAGGGTAAACCGCCGCCCCAGGAGATAGTAGCGGAGAGTCTCCATAGCCCATTTTAATCGCCAGACATTCCTTTTCAACAACAGCGTATTTTTGTTCCCTGGGGAGGAGCTTTCGGCTGAGGTACAAGATGGGTGCTCCTCCTCCCCTACCATCTGGGAAAGGACGCACCGAGTCCCACCTCCGAGGTGTCCGTCTGCAGGATGAATTCCTTCTCGAAGTCTGGGGCCATGAGTACCGGATGGCAGCATAGGGCTGTCCACAAATCTGCAAATGCTGCTTCCGCCGATCTGTCCACTTTCACTATCTCTGGGCCCCGAGCTTTTATCAGATCCGTCAATGGCCCCGCTTCTTGTGGCAAAATGAGGGATGAATCTCCGATAGTATCCAACTATTACCCAAAATGCTCTGACCTGCTTCTGCGGATTGGTCAGAAGAAAGAGTTTGTCCAGAGAGAAATAGAAGGTTTGGAGGAGTGCTGCGGTGGATTGGGAAGCCAAACAGAAACCCTAGGTAAGGTGGGCACAGGCTTGTATAGAAGAGAGGCGAGAAGCCCTTCACAAGCTGACGGGTATGAGAGGGAAGTAACCCAGGGAAGAAACCGCTAGTCAAGTGGTTCACCACAACCCCAGGGCCCCTGGGTTGCGGACCTGGAGTAGAGGGCGGACTCTATCTTGGATGTCAGTATTTTTTCCACAGACTGGTCTGGAACTAGGCTTTGGAACAAAGGGTTCCCACCATATGCAAAAGCTATATTAAGGCAGTTGTGACATCAGTGGTTCTTCACTTCTCATATAAGAAGACTCCAGGAAACACTTGAGGAACAAATACAGAACTGGGGAAGTGCTGGACCCAGGCTAAAGAATTTCTAACCTGTGGTATGAAACACGTGGGGATTCCAAGCCGCAGAGCCAACTGTGGCTGTGCTTTAGAATCTACAAGTCTGCCTGTACCATCAGTTGGGTGAGAATTCTGCTATTCATACTGTGGCAAATTGCCGGTACTGTTTCTGCTGGGTCTCGCGCTTTCTCTTTTCTGGGGTAGGTTCAGGGCGCTATTGCTTGCCTCTGAACCAGTTCTTAATCATTCCCCTAGTGTCTTGGAGGAGGGGAGTGGAGAGGGAGGGACCTGGGCCCGCCTCTACTCCAGGTCCCAACCCAGGGGCCCTGGGGTTGTGGTGAACCACTTGACTAGCGGTTTCTTCCCCTGGGTTACAATTACCAGCATCACGTGGCCTGGTCACATGTCCTTGTAGAGACACAACAGCCATCACTCACAGGCTGTCTGTAGTGTTATCAGGAAGGCCCACCAGGTGGGAGCTAAGTAAGGCAACATTTTAGTCATGGGTATTTTTAGTAAAAGTCATGGACAGGTAGGGTGACCAGATGTCCCAATTTTATAGGGATAGTCCGAATATTTGGTGCTTTTTCTTATACAATTGCCTATTACCCCCCACCCCTGTCCTGATTTTTCACACTTTTTATCTGGTCACCCTATGGACAGGTCACTGGCAGTAAACAAAAATTCACGGACTGTGACCTGTCCATGACCTATACTATATACCCCTAAGTAAAACTTGGGCTGGGGTGCCGTGGGTGCAGGGGGGAGCCATGGTGCTAGGGGAGCAACAGGGGTGTGTGTGTGCAGGTGCTGGGAAGGGCAGACAGTGGCACGTGGCCCAGGACCCCCACTGGTTCTTGGGGGTGGGGAGGGTTGGCAGGGCTGGCAGGCTCCCTACCCAGCTCCGTGCGGCTCCCTGGAAGTGGCTGGCATGTCCCCGCAGCTCTTAGGGCGAGGGAAGGCCAGGGCAGGTCTGCAGCTCTCACTGGCTGAAAATTGTAGTCAATGGAAGCTACAGGAGCAGTGCCTGCAGGCAGGGGCAGCGCGCAGAGCTCTCATCCCCTCTGCCTAGGAGCTCCAGGGACATGCCGGCTGCTTCTGGGGAGTGCCCCCCGCAAAAAATAAGCACCGCCCTGCACCCCAACCCTCTGCCCTAGTCCTGAGCCCCCCTCACAGACTCAAACTACTGTTGCTGCTGCTCAGGGAAGACGGGTGCACAGTGGCCCGAGACTGCCCCAGCAGTAGCCAGCACAGCTGGCCCAGGGGTAATCTGGAGCCAGCCACATCTGAGTGGTGCAGAAGTCATGGAGGTCCATGACAGACAGGCAGCCTTAGAATTAAGCTTCTCCTGAGGCCTATTGTTCTTTCCAATGGCCCATTAACCTGAATAGGCCCTTTACCACCAACTATTGAGACTGAAAGCATCTTGTCTACTAGGCGTTACCCAAGTGTAACTACATTTGAAGTACAGATACATATTCAGTATTTATAACTTTAGATGCAAAATTGATACATGCATACAAATAGGATAATCATATTCAGCAAATCATATCTTTTCCAATGACACCTTCCATAACTTATCTTGTACAAAATGCATCATAATTTTGCAATAATCCTATTATAATATCGCTGTGAAGAATATGGGGTGCAGTGTCACAGTGTTGCCTTGTAAATCAAAGATATATACTCTTGCATTGGGGCTGAGATGGATATAGGAGACAAACTTGTTGAAAGTCTCTGGGTAAAGATAAAAGAGGTAAAAAAAAACCAAGGGTGATGTTATGGTAGGGGTCTGCTATAGACTACCTAACCAGGAAAAAGTAACAAAATCATCGAAAGTACAGGACTCAGACAAACAAAATCAATGAAAATGTAATAAATTGAAGTAGAATAAGCATCAAGAACTGTTGGTCAGGTGCTTCCAAGAGAAGCTCTTTTGTGCACCGTGGCTGGAAAGGGACATAGCATTCTAAGGCCCCTGACATACCTGTATTTAGGGTTCTCTCAATACATTTTTGGTGGCCTCAGAATGCAGCCATCAACTCTTGCCGGTGGCCATTCTGACAATTTTTCTTAAAATATTTAAATTAGCTCTAGGACAAACAAATAAATATTAACACATACATGTCAAAATCATTGTAATTTATTTATCTAGGGTTTTGTTTGCAGACTCAATAATAAAAATAATGTAGTTGTCTCTATTCTTTACTGGAACTAAACAGAAAAGAAACAAATAAATTTGTGGTTTTTGGTTGTTGTTTCTTTTGCTTTTTTGGTTGCTTGAATTTTACACACTTGCAAGCTAGTAAGTCTGCTAGCTAGTTGGGAGGCACTGATAAGTAATATCAATAAACATACAAATACCACTTTTCACAGCAGACTTACTCACCCCAGCAAGCCGAGGGACAAATTAAGCCCTGGATAGGGAGGTGGGTAGGGAGGCAGTGCAGGCCAGGGGTGATTTGCGGGGGGAGGAGATGCTTGGGGGCCAGGGAATGCAGTGGGGACTGGCACCTGAAGCTGGAGGCTGCCACCCCGCAGCTGGGAGCCAGAGCCTATCGCTCAAGGGCTGAAGCCAGAAACCTGAACCTCGGAGGGAGAGAGTCCGGGGATTTCTGTTATACAAAGCAAAATCAATATTATAAACAAAAACAAGTATTTGACATTTTGAAAGCAAAACTGAGCCATAGATAAATATAGATACACACACACACACATTCAGAAAATAGTATAAACAACACAGGAACAGGCAAACGAAGAGGTCATTTACAGATGCCGAGAGGTGTGTCTGAAAGACGAACACATGGCTAACAAGAAAAGATTAATAAGGTCCAGATAACAATGCAAATGTCATTTTCTCCAAATGCTGATTTCATAAGCATGGCACTAATTCACTAAAGATCACATCTCAAAACGAGATACTCTGGATAAAAGTCCATATAAAAGCCTAGAATGGCTTTAACAATTTGCTTTCTGAGCCAACACCACTCCACTTTCCACAAGCTGACAAAGGGTAGATGGGAAACAGAGCTGAACCATCAGCAGGCCATTGATGAAACCCTCCTAATGGTAACATTTCAGACTTGTCAAAGACAATTATTAATACTCTGTTAAATCCTTAAGGAAAGTCGTAACAATACTGAAACACCATGTGTACCCCATTTGAATTAAAAACTATACTGAACTAAACTAGAAGTTTCTACTTCAAAAGGTCAGCCACTGTGAAATGTTAAGCGGAACTGAAGAATCTGTCTACACATCAGTTTCACTTAAAGGAAAAAAGAATTTTAATAGATATATTTTCTTTTAACAAATGATGACTTGATTTTCCTCAGCTAAATACATCTCAGAAAGTATGTATATGAGTTTAAAAACCTGTAAATTACTTAAGTCAGAACTGTCCAACATCCTGTCTACTTGATGTATCTGCAGTCCACACGGCACATTCACATTCTACAGAATGCAAAGTTCAGGTTATATAAAAAAGGTACAATTTTGTAGCCTCAATCCTCCATCAGGCAACATGCAGATACAGTGCTCCACCCATCAGGAGCCCCATACACTTCACTGGGGCTCTGCATGAGAGCATAGGTCTACCTACTACACAAAACAGGATGGGGGCCTCACTTTGTTAGAAATGTAAGAAACAAGCAGGACTACGCAATGCACTATGGGAATGTCAAATGATACATTTACTTTGTAACCACAGAATCATAGAAATGTAGGGCTGGAAGGGACCTCGAGGGGTCTCTAATCCATCCCCCCACGCTGAGGAAGGACCAAGTATATCTCCGAGAAGTGTTTGTATAACCTGTTCTTAAAAACCTCCAGTGATGGAAATTTCACTCTCTCTTGGTAAGCGATTTCAGTACTTAACTACCCTTAGGGTTAGAAAGTTTTTCTTAATATCTGACCTAAATCCAGGGTGGATAAAAGTTAGTGATTTCCAAAAACATCATTTTTTTTTTAATAAAACGCTTGTTGAGGAAAAAACCTATTTAAAATACATTATAGCTCAAAGATATCTCATCATAGAATAAGGATTATAAATTCTAATTCTATAGCCGGAGACAATATATTCATGTAAAGTTTAAGAAAATTTTTGTAAATTAGTTCCAATAGTTCATGGATTAGGGACCCAATTTTATGGGGTACCAGGGGCTTCTGTATAGATTATTTAGGTTAATCTTTTTATTTACCCAGTGGGACTCAGTGCTCAGTCTAGAAGATACCATCAGAGATGCTTAGCTTTACAGTTCTCAAACTGTAGATTTGTGATCCAGAGATAAACATTTTTGCTGTTAACAAGCTATGAAATAAATAAATATGTAGAGGTGAGAAATAACAGACCTCAACCCTATTGTCCCTCTGCAAATTTGTGTACACAGAGTCAATCCTTACCTCTCTCTAAAAGTGCAGTTTCAAAAAGTTCAATGAATAGAAGATTTTGGGGGGCGAAATAGATTTGGACAAGGAGAAGAAGTCTGGAGATAAATGTGAGAAGGGAGCGACACGCAGTAGAAACAAAAGTGAAACTGTTTGAGCAGCATATTCCAGAAGTCTTGAGGTCTGAGTGTAGCCTTTATTGATTTGAGATCTACCATACCATTCTCTCACTAGAAGGGAAAACCTATAATGGCAGCAGGCCGTAAAAGAGACCTAGTTTGAAAATATTTTAATGAAGTTCCTCTACCTGTGGTTAAGACAAGCATGCGTGCAAAATGCAAACAGTGCAACAAAGAAATGCAAGGCTTAGTTTCCCAAATGAAACAACATCACGAGAAGTGTTCCTTCTCAGGAGGAAGCTGCGTTGAAGATGGTGAAAGGAACATGTCTGAACATGCAGAGGATATTCAGGTTGGTAAACTTGTTTATTTCATACTTCTTTCTTAAGGACTGCCTGTCTTCCTGCTGGACTAGTCTTGAATTCTCATGTTTGTGCAAAAAATATAGTTGTTACTCTATGGTACTATCATCACATAGCCACAGTATATCACCTGTAGCAAAAAGAGAAAAAAATCTCCATCATCTAGAAACAACCGTAATCAAGTTTGTGATACAAACCAACAGATTACAAAAAGAGGAAACTGATGAAAAAATTGCCTGGTTTCTTTATGCAACAAACTCTGCTTTCCATATGACTGAGAACTCACATTTCATTAACATGGTTCAGTCATTAAGACCAGGATACAGTTCATCCAACAGAGCAGATGTCACAGGCAAATTGCTCATAAAGTTTATGAAAGAGAAATTGAACAGTGTGCAAAAGGTCTAGAGAATGAAATTGTTAACCTGAGTCTTGATGGGTGGAGCAATGTCCACAATGATCCTATTCTACGTGCTTGTGTGACAACAGAAGAAGGGAATGTCTTCCTTACAGAAACAATTAGTGCATCAGGAAATGCACACAACTACAGAATACTTACAAGAAGTAGCAGTAAAAGCTATAACTGTGAAAAAAAATTCAAATGTCTACTACGCAGCTTGGTCATAGACAATGCTGCAAATGTATCCACGATGAGAAGAAATTATTTAGAAGAGACTGAAGAGAGTCCCAAGCTAATAACATATGTTTGCAGTGCTCATTTGATCCATGTTCTAGCCAAAGACTTCAGTGTTTCAGAAATGAAGGCTAATAATGGTGAAGTTTCAAAATACTTCTGTAACAACCACTTTGCAGCAGCTGCTCCGAAAAAAGTGGGAGGAACCAAGCTAACTCTCCCATAAGACATGCGACGGAACTCAGTAGGTGACTGTTTTGAGCATTATATCAAGAACTGGCCTAATCTGATGACAGTTTGTGAACAAAAACGTGAAAAAAAATATATGGTACTGTCACAGCCAAAGTTCTCAACATTGGGTTTAAGAGAAATGTTGAACACATGCTGAGTACCCTGAAGCCTATTTCTGTAGCCTTGAAAAAAATGCAGAGGGAAATAGCTGTTTTATTGCTGATGCTGTTGAAATTGGAAGGAATTGAAAGAGATATCTTAAAAAGAGAAATATGCAATGATAGAGTTAAATTACAAGCATTAAAAAAATGAATGGGACAAGCACTATCTCTAGCTCATTTTCTTGCAAATATTCTCAATACTCAGTACCAAGGTCAAACCTTAACTGCTGAAGAAGAGGAGTTGGCTACGACATGGACATCCAGCAATCATCCCTCCATAATGACAACTAAAATAAACTTCAGAGCTAAGGGTGAACCATTCAAGAAATATATGTTTGCTGAAGATGTTTTAAAGAAAGTCACATCAGTGAACTAGTGGAAGCCATTTAAGCACTTGGATTCAGAGAGCGACAAAGTGATAATCTCACTTTTAACAGCAGTAGCGTCTTCTGCTGGGGTAGAACGAATATTTTCTTCCTTTGGACTAATTCATTCCGAATTGAGAAATCATTTGGGATCTGAAAAAGCAGGAAAGCTTGTTTTCTTTTCTAGATTATGAACAAACAGGAAAATGAAGGTGTAGATGACTGAGTTAGCTGCAGAAGCCGATATTTTAAGTTTCTCGTGTTGACTTGGCTGACACAGTCAATTTAATTTAAAAAATACATATGTAACTATATTAGTTAAAAACAATTTTAACAAAAACAAACCTGATTTTAAAAAACTTGAATATTTAATTAAACTCAAAAATTCATATGCTTGTTTTGTTAAAATATTGTATGTTTGCTGTTGAAGAAAAACAAATCCAGAATACATAACATTGTTTTAGTTAAATAAAACACTTTAAAATGTCTGTCTGGTGATGTTCTCTTCCTAATACAGCATGGCAAGAAAATCCTCTAAATATTAATGATTAACCTGTTGAATTAGAGATAGTTCACCTCCCAATGACTTCATAAATATCTGCTTCAATTACCTCTGGTAAATGAAATAACCAATCATTTTCTGATATAGTTGCAAAAACTAATCTGAAAAGTTTTCAAAATAAATTACTGTTTAAAAATGTATAGTGTGTACCTTCTAAAAATGAAACCTACATCTATCTCTGAGTTGTGAAAAATATGTATTAAGGTTATAATAACCAACAAGAACGCAATTTTATGTAGAAAACCATGATTAAATCGAATCTTCCTGACTAGTGAATTAAATCAAATCCATCCTGCAACACCTCACACTTTTCTCCACACAATTAGGGAATACACACTGGCAACTACCAGTCCTGCATTACCTCTTCAGAGCAGCAGAGTGAAAGATAACTTTACGGATGAGAATATGTTATCCTCTGTGTCAGTCTTGGAGAATAAGTAGCTCACGTGAGGTTTCAAAATAAAACAAGCAAGACAAAAAAATAAACTACTATAGGCAGTAATAAATAAGGCCAGTGCTCAACAGGTTGTTTTTTTAAAATATATTTAACCAGGGGTGGGCAAACTTTCTGGCCCAAGGGCCACATCTGGGTATGGAAATTGTATGGCGGGCCATGAATGCTCACGAAATTGAGGGCTGAGGTGCAGGAGGGGGTGAGGGCTCCGACTGGGGGTGCAGGCTCTGGGGTAGAGCCAGAAATGAGGAATTCAGGGAGTGGGAGGGTGCTTCAGGATTGGACCGAGGGGTTTGGAGGGGGATCACGGCTAGGGCAGGTGGTTGGAGTGCAGGAGAGGATCGGGGTGCAGGCTTCGGGTGATGCTTACCTCAAGCAGCTCCTGGAAACAGCATCATGTCCCCCCTCTAGCTCCTAAACGGCGGCTCTACGCACTGCCCTGTCCGCTGGTGCCACCTCTGTAGCTCTCGCTGACTGCAGTTCCCGGCCAATGGGAGCTGCAGGGGCAGCGCTTGGGGCAGAGGCAGCATGTGGAGCCCCTTGGTTGCCCCTATGTGTAGGAGCCAGCGGAGGGACATGCCACTGCTTCCGGGAGTCACGGGGAGTGAGAAAGCCCCTGATCCCACTCCCTGGCTGGAGCACCAGAGCAAGGCAAGCCCCGGACCCACTCCCCAGTAGGAGCTCGAGGGCCGAATTATAACATCTGGAAGGCCAAATGCGGCTCCAGGGCCGTAGTTGCCCACCTCTGTATTAAACAGACAATCCTAGACATTTAAAAACACACACACAGGAGGAATAAGAATACCTCTTAAAATATGATGCTTAAACCAATCAAAATCTCAAAAATTTAGCTAATCAAATAAGGGAGAGGGGATGAAAATGCTCTAAGGAGGAAGGGAGTTTGTGCTACTGAGTTAAAACAGAACCTTTGCAATTAGAAATACCAGTGGATAGGAGGTAAAGGAGTTGTCAACGTGAATGGTGAAGGCATTCCTTCCTAACTTGGTATTTTTTCAACATGCAAGAGCTGATGGCTGCCAGATACTTACTCAGGTTGGTAGCAAATAAATTGCTGGCGTCTCCCATTGGAGAAAGATTTGATACATCAATAAAGATCAAAGAGGAGCTTGCATAAACCAACTGATTTTTCTTCCCTCTACCCTGCCAGGTTTGAAAACAGGAAAAACTGTGGGGTGGAGCCCACTGCCAAACCTTCAGGGCTGACTGACTGAAGGCACAATGCAAATCCGCTTTACTTATTTATGTAAAACATGGCGGCCTGCTCACCCATTTGAATCAAATCCACTTTTTAGGATACCAGGTATTAATACTAATAGGACCACGCTCATTTCCAGAACATTGGTGCAGTACTTCTTCCTGCAGAAAAAGCCTCCACAACTTAAACCACTTCTGAACTACTTGATAGTATCAATATTCCCCTTTCCATGTTGGAGGGAAGGAAATTGCAGTGAACCATAGGTCCTTGATTCATTCAATGATACCCTCATTTATTGGCATGACTAGGCTCTCTTGCTATGGGAAATAGAGCATGCGGAATTATTTATAAAATTTTTCCTGCACTTCTGTCAGCTCAGCACTGATGGTCTCAGTTACACTGGCCAAAAGTTCCTGGAATGCCTTGAAGTTGTCAGATGGGAATGCTGGGTTCTGGGTCACTGCCTTGCCTGGAAGAGACATTATGGGGAGCAAAAAGAGCAAGAGATCATCAGAAATAAAATAGCTCCTCTAGATACTCAATGTCTCCCGATCATCTGGTGGTCAGAAGGCTCTGACTGGTAAGGGTGACCTAGTTCTCTGAGGTGGTCTGGGATGGGTCTCTGTCATGCTAAGACAGAGGACCCCACATCGCCAAGCAGGTCCATGGTTCGATTTATTAGGGATAGAGCTAATGTGGAAGGGAGATCAGAACGTAAAGGAGATTTTTTGGGTTGGGAGAACATCAGCCTGGTCCTCAATCCCCATCTCTGATAATGGTGACAATGACCCAGGGGGGCTGATAGAAAAAGATTGGTGACTGGTTCCAACTTGGTTCTGAGAAGAATAAGGCAGATCTTCAGATGCAGCTAGGCCTCTTCTCCAATTCAGGAGGATTTCTTCTGAAACCAAACAGGAGCCTGGTATCTGATGGTCAGGGTCAGCGTTGACACTGAGGAGCTCTGAAGACACCAATACAGATTGTTCCAAGGAGATGGTGTTGTTTTGTATATCAAAGATGTATACATTTATACCGAGGTTAAGACAGAAGTGGGAGGATAAAAGGGGTAACAGACAAGGGTGATGTCATGGCAATGGTCTATGAACTACTTAAACAGGAAAAAGAGGCTGAGATTTTTTTTTTTTTTAAAACAACAAAATCATCCAAAACACAGGACTTGATGATGACTGTGGACTTCAACTACCCAGACATCTGTTGGAAAAATAATACACCAGGGCACAGATTATCAAACAAGTTCTTGGAATACACTGGAGAGAACTTTTTACTACAGAAGATGGAGAAAGTAACTAGGTGATAGGCTATTCTGGATTTGATTATGACAAAAAGGGAGGAAATAGTTGAGAAGCTGAAGATGGAAGGCAGCCTGAGTAAAAGTGATCATGAAATGATGAAGTTCATGATTCTAAGGAATGGTAGGAGGGAAAACAGTAAAATAAAGGCAATGGACTTCAAGAAGGCAAACTTCAGCAAATTCAGAATTGGGAAGCAAGTCTAAGGGGAAAAAAAGAGTTCAGGAGAGTTGGCAGTTTTTTTTAAAGAGACATTAATAAGGGCAGAAGAGCAAACCATACCAACGCACAGGAAAGATGGGAACTACGTGACAAGGCCACCATGGCTTAACCAGATCTTCAATGACATGAAACACAAAAAAAGATTCATACAAGAGGAGGAAATTAGGTAAATTTCCAAAGGATGAATATAAAAAAACCCCAACATATGCACATAGGAACAAAATTAGAAAGGCCAAGATACAAAACGAGGTTAAACTAGTCAGGTTTTTAAAGGGTAAAAAGAAAGCATTTTATAAATATATGCAAAGCACGATGAAGACCAGGGACAGGATAGGCCCTTTACTAAATGAGGAGGGAAAGACAATGACATAAAATACAACACTGGTGAAAACTGAAACACTTTTGCCAAAGAAGTCAATAGCGACTGGATAACTAACATAGCAAACATCAGTGTAAATGTCGTAGGATCTGAGGCTAAAATAGGAAAAGAACAAGTTAAGAATGACTTGGACAAGTTAGATGTCTTCAAGTCAGCAGGGTCTGATGAAATACATCCTAGAATATTTGAGGGACTAGCAGAAGAGATCTCTGAGCTATCAGCAATTATCTTTGAGAACTTAAGGAGGACAGGAGAGACATCAGAGAACTAGAAAAGGGCAAATATAATACCCATCTAAAAAAGGGAAATAAAGAGAACCCAGAGAATTGCAGAACAGTCAGCTTATCTTCAGTACCCAGAAAGATAATGGAGCAAATCATCACACAATCAATTTGTAAGCACCTAGAAGATAAGGTCAAACATAAGTAATAGTCAACACGGATTTGTCAAGAACAAATTATGTCAAAAAAACTATCGTCTTTCTTTAACAAGATAACAAGCCTTGTGGATAGGGGATGAAGTAGTAGATGTCACACATCTCAACTTTAGTAAGGCTTTTGGTACTGTCTCAAGCGTTTGGAATTAGGTGGGTACACAGCTGGATCAAAAATCACACTCAGAGCAATCATCAATAGTTCATAAGCTGGAAGGACATATCGAGTGGCGTCCTGCAAGGGATCTGTCCTGGGTCTGGTTCTATTCAATATCTTCATAAATGATTTGGATAATGACTCAACAAGTATTCTTATAAAGTTTTCAGATGTCACCAAGCTTGGAGGGACTGCAAGCAATTTGGAGGACAGGATTAGAGTCCTACATGATCTTGACAAACTAGAGAAATTGTCTGAATTACATAGGCCAAAATTCACTATGGAAAAATGTAAAGTACTATACTTAGAAAGGAATAATCAATTGCACAAATACAACATGGGAAAAGACTGCCGAGGAAGGAGTACTGTAGAAAAGGATCTGGGAGTTACAGTAGATCACAACCCAAATATATCCCAACAATATACAATAAAAGCTGTATTGGAGACAATTTATACCTTCAAGTCGGCGGGACTGCTATGGGTACCCGCATGGCCTCATGGTATACCAACATTTTTATGGCTAACTTAGAACAACGCTTCCTCAGCTCTTGTCCCCTAACACCCCTACTTTACTTGTGCTACGGTGATGACATCTTCATCATCTGGACCCATGGGAAGGAGGCCCTTGAGGAATTCCACCAGGAATTCAACAATTTCCACCCCACCATCAACCTCAGCCTGGACCAGTCCACACAGGAGATCCACTTCCTGGACACTACAGTTTAAATAAGCGATAGTGACATAAACACTATACCGGAAACTAACTGACCGCTATACTTACTTACATACCTCCAGCTTTCATCCAGATCATACCACACAATCCGCTGTCTACAGCCAAGCTCTAAGATACAACGGCATTTGCTCCAATCTCTCAGACAGAGACAAACACCTACAGGATTCTATCAAGGGTTCTTAAAACTACAATACACACCTGGTGAAGCAAAGAAACAGACTGACAGAGCCAGAAGGGTACCCGGAAGCCACCTACCACAGGATAGGCCCAACAAAGGAAGTAAAGGAACGCCACTAGCTGTCACCTACAACCCCCAACTAAAACCCCTCCAGCACATCATCAAGAATGTGCAACCTATCTGAAGGATGATCCCTCACTCTCACAGACCTTTGGAGACAGGCCAGTCTCATTTACAGACTGCCCCATAACCTGCAGCAAATACTCACCAGCAACTACACACCACACAACAAAAACACTAACTCAGGTACCAATCCCTGCAACAAACCCTGTTGCCAACTCTGTGCGCATATCTATTCAAGGGACACCATCATAGGACCTACCCACATCAGCCACGCCACCAGGGGCTCATTCACCTGCACATCTACCAATATGATATACGCCATCATGTGCCAGCAATGCCCCTCTGCCATATACATTGGCCAAACCGGACAGTCTCTATGTAAAAGAATAAATGGACATAAATCAGACATCAAGAATTATAATATTCAAAAACCAGCAGGAGAGCACTTCAGTCTCCCTGGACACTCAATAACAGACTTGAAAGTAGCAATTCTTCAACAACAAAAAACCTTCAAAAACAGACTCCAACGAGAAACTGCAGAACTGGAATTAATTTGCAAACTGGACATCATCAAATTATGCCTGAATAAACATTGGGAGTGGATGGGTCACTATAAAATAATTTTCTCTCTGCTGATACTCACACCTTCTTGTCAACTGTTGGAAATGGGCGAGTCCACCTTGAGTGCATTGGACTCGTCTGCACTACAAAAGTAATTTTCCTCCTTTGATAGTCACCTCTTCTTGTCAACTGTTGCAAATAGGCCACTTCCACCTTAAGTGAATTAGCCTCATTAGCACTGATCCCCGCCCCCCCCCCACACACACACTTGGTAAAGCAACTCCCATCTTTTCATGTGCTGTAATATTTATACTGCTTTCTGTGTTTTTCACTCCATGCATCTGATGAAGTCGGTTTTCGTCTCTAAGGTGCCACAAGGACTCCTCGTTGTTTTTGCTGATACAGACTAACAAGGCTACTACTTTAAAACCAGTAAAAGTTGTGTTACTGGCCCTGTACCAACCAGAAAGCTCTATAAACTGACATTTCTAATCTTCAAAGAAAGTCCGGTTTGTAGTCCGGTTGGCATGGGGCTGGCAGGCTCCCTACCTGGCTCCACATGGTATCCTGGAAGGGGCGACATGTTCCTAGGTGGAGGAATGGCCCCGAGACGTAAAAAGAAAGGGGCTATGTGGGAAGTGACCCAAGGAATAGCAGCTGCAACAAAATTAAAGGAAGCGGCATGTGACTGCTATTTGTAGGGTCCCTGGGAGAAGTGTTGTTTAGAGGCCCAAGTGAAGGGCAGGACCCAGTCTCCAGTGAGAAGGCCCCGGGGGAACTGCTCTATAACAGGACAAGGACAGGCTGAAACCTAGACAGGAAGGGGCTGAAAAATGAACCCAGAGACAGAGTCAAAGACAGTAACAAGGGCAGGCCCTGTTGGACCTTTCACCCAGAAGGGGTTTTGTTCATTAATTCATTAGACTACGCGTGACTTAACTGGAGGACTGAGTCACTGAAGATCCGCCTGATGAACAGCCGACGGAGGTGCTGGGAGCAGAGAGAGTGTACAGGTTCACATCCAACAGATAGGAGGTACTCATGAGAGGAGAGGTAAGTAGCAAATTGTCACAGGAACAAATATTTAATGATGGGCTCCTCAATCTATCAGAGAAATATAACATGATCCAATAGCTGGAAGTTGAAGCTAGATAAATTCAAACTGGAAAGAAGATGAAAACTTAACAGCCAGAGTCAGCCATGGCGGCAGCATCATTAGTTTCCCGGCAGAATCAGCCACGGAGGGAGCATCACTTTTTTCCACAACGAATATAACCAAGTCAAAATACCGAACACAACTATCTGATGCACACCTTGCTGCAATCCGAAGGCTTCAATTGCTCAGTCACTGAGGCCAAACATCAATAAACTGACAGAACTGAAGCGTTGTCAGGAGTCTGGCAAACATTAAAAACTCTCTGGCAGGCGAATAATTGTATAAAGTTGTATGCTTTTTTTATTTCTAAGAAAGTTGAAATAAAAAATAGAATGTAAATGTTTTTTTCTGAACACCATCTTCAGTGACATCACTGGCCCACTGGCAGGATTTGAGGACTGGCACTTGTCCTAACGTAAACTGAGTTTGGGACCCCTGTTCTATGATCTGTGTTATAGAGGAAGTCAGACTAGATAATCACACTATTAAAAAGTTCAAATAGGAGCTGTTTTAAGAATTTTATTCTTGAAAAGCTCTTATCCAGTTTATTCAAAACTTGCACAGCAACTTCTGTCAGAGAGACAATCATAAAAACTTACATGCATTTGAGAGTAAGTGGGAATTTTCTGTGGTTTTCTAATGGGGCTTGTGTGCCTCAGTTTCCCCTATATTTTGCATGGCTACCCAGTGGGGGAAAAGAAGTCTAGTTTGCTCTCAGAACAAGCTAGGAGTTACAAGTGTGTGTATGCATCTGAGCCTGAATGCATCATTAAAAAACGACTGGCCAATACCAACCCCATATAAATGGAAAATCTGAGCTGACAATGGGAAACCCAATCACCAGGACATTGACGCCTAGCAACCAATGACCCAGAGGGAGATGAATTCCCTTTACCTCTCAGCAGGGAAGCTGAGCAAAGGTTCCAGCTTGAAAACAAAGGCATGGGAGGTGTGAAGTGGAGGGATAACGTGCTGGTTTCAGGAGAAAGCTGAGAGCTCTCTCACTGGTAACTAAAGAGGTCAAACAGAGGGCTGGTCTACACTACAGGGGAAAATTGATCTCAGATACGCAACTTCAGAGTCAAAGTATCTAAGATCGAATTATTCACCATCCTCACAGCGCGGGATCGATGTCCGCGGCTCCCCATGTCAACTCCGCAACTCCGTTCGGGTTGGTGGAGTTCCGGAATCGATATAAGCCCGTTCAGGGATCGATATATCACGTCTAGATGAGACACAATATATCGATCCCCGAGCAATCAACTGCTACCCGCCGATATGGCAGCTAGTGAAGACGTAGCCAGAGAGACAGAGCCTGAATATGTGGTTCACTACAGCTTGGCTGGGGCTCTAGGTTAACCAGAATGGATTATGCTTTAACCTTCATTTCTCTGTGCTGATCTAAGGACTTTCAGACCCTGTGTGCCAAGGGACTAATAAATGGTTACAATATTTTGAAAAGGCTACCAGTGTTGCTGTAAATACTCACTGACATCTGCGCCACAGATCTATATTGGTGTAACTACGCTGCTCAAGGATGTGAAAAAAATTCACACCCTTGAGTGACGTACTTATACTAACCTAATACTTAGCGCAGACAGCGCTAAGTCGGCACTTCTCCCAGCAACATAGCTACCACCTCTCAGAGAGGTGGATTAACTAAGCCAATGGGAGAGCTCTCTTCCATCAGCTTAGAACATCTTCATTAAAGCGCTACAATGGCACCTTTGCAGCATTTTAAGTGTAGACATGTCCACAGAACACTGTGCCCTGAAGGGGCACAGTATAAGCCTCCTGCAAGAGGTCTGGCTTGGCTGGATTCTCTGCAGGGAATCATGGAGAGAGACAGAGATTGCTGACGCTGACTGTCAAGTCTTGGAATCTTGGAGGCCACATGCTTGCCCGTGGAACCATGTGGGTCCTTGGGGCCTGGCACATTACAGAGGTCACTCCCAGAAGACTGGTTATAGGCTGGGGCATAGACCAGACTCTGTGACTCTATGAAAGCATTAGCTATAGAGGAGCAACTACTGACAAACTTGGAGAGATAGGACACATACCATGCTCCAAAATAAACATATGCAGCTTGATCTAAAGCAGAGATTCTCAAACTGGGAGTCAGGACCCCTCAGGAGGCCAGGAGGTTATTACTGGGGGTCGCAAGCTGTCAGCCTCCACCTCAAACCCCGCTTTGCCTCCAGCATTTATAATGGTGTTAAATATATTTAAAAGTGTTTAATTTATTGGGGGGCGGGGTCACACTCAGAAACTTGCTGTGTGAAAGGAGTCGCCAGTAAAAAAGTTTGAGATCCACTGATCTAAACAAATATCTATTACCTATAGAAGGATGTATGTTATTTCTAAGCTGCAAACAAACAGGCAATATTGCCATTAAAATACAATACCTAGCCTGATCCTACTGAAATCAATGGCAAAAAAAACTCTCTCAAGATTTGATGATAAAAGAACCCAATATCTGAGCACCTTCCAAATAAAATTGATTAGCAATACCAAAGTTCCTAATGGACTTCATGAAGTCTCTGTCTGGCTTGTCTCCTTTTTAGGGTATAAAAATTCTGGTGTTTTCGTACCCATGTGGGAACAGCACTGGGTCACAAACTACAACCACAAAAATACAATTTGATTTGCTTCATACTTTGCAGAAATATTCTTTGTTGCCAACAAAGTAAATCTGTCCCTGTAGTTAAGACTGCAATCAGTTTCCACTATAAAGCCTAAGTTTGCTCTCCTTTAACTTTTTTCATAATTTAAAACCAGAAGAGATCATTATGGTCATCTAACTTCCCCTCTTGTGTAATACAGACCACAGAATTTTACCCAGTGATTCCTCAATCAAGCTCACATGCTCTAGCTTTTAGAACACGGATCAGCAACCTTTGGCACACAACTTACCAGGGTAAACACCCTGGCAGGCCGGGCCAGTTTGTTTATCTGTTGCATCCGCAGGTTTGGCTGATCGCGTGGGCCGCGGTTCGCCGCTCCAGGCCAATGGAGGCTGCGGGAAGCCGCAAGGGCCGAGGGATGTGGCTTTACCCTGGCGAGCCACGTGCCAAAGGTTGCCGATCCCTGTTTTAGAAAGCCATTCAATATTGATTTAACATCTAATTTTTGGGTTGACAAAATTAGTTCAAAATCTGCCAGATTTACTCTGATAACAAAAGAGAATTTTTTTTTGAAAATTCAAACTGTTTTTGAATTAAGTCATTAAACACATTCTTGATCTGAAGTTGACGTGTGTGTCACTCTTTGTAGTAGTTTACCTCTTCATTCTTTATGTATAATTAAATCTCTTTGAAAATTCATACATTTATTGTAATTAGCAACATTAATTTATTTTTGTTATAGATTTCAAAGCACTATATGTAGTTAATGCATTCAATTAATGTTTGTGGCTGTCCTACTGACGGCTAGAACATGTTCTGAAAGTTTTAAATGAAGTAAATACTTTTTGAGAGTTAAATACTGGTACTTTAAAATGACTCCTAAGACATTCAAAGTTTGCATCATGTTATCTGGGTACTCTGAAATCGCATAAAACAAAAAGGGTTCTCATTCCATCAAAATTAAATAGCTATCTCCACAATATTACAACAATAAATAAACTTCTCTCCTAAAATGCACAGGAGAAGAGAGATGGAGTTCAGTATTACTAAAAGGTTAAAATATTCAGGAACTCAAAGACCAAGACGACGGTGCAGAATGAAATCTAGCGCTGAAAGGTTTAAAGATGAATTCATTGCCAAAAATGTGTAAGGTGTTGGCATCTTGGATTAGCTAGGCAGTTCACCACCCAGAAAAGTTATGGTATCCTATGACACAGTCAGGGGAGACGGAAGATTATGATCTGTTTTGGTGACCTGCCAGAAGACTGATGGAATTGGTTAGATTTCATAGATCTTAAAAGTGGTAATATGACTGATGGTTGTTGATGGTTTACAATGGTGGGGACTTCATCTTCTGTCCATGATAATCAGTGACCCCCAAATGCACTCTTCTTGGGCTTTGTTCTCACAGGTTACTCTGGTTTTACTAATGAACCAAGTAAGGAGACTACTAGATGGCTATAGTCTTTTGCTAAATCTGACCAAGTATGATTTAAATAATTGTTTATTTTATGCTCTGTTTAGGCAGAAAAGAATCCTTTCCTCAAAACAGATTCTTCAGCTCCCATCTCTACAACAGGACAGAAATACTTCACCCTCAAACTATAGAATGTAATGGTCAGTCCATTACAATGGTATAATCCTGCATTATCAAGTGTCTGAGTTGAGACTGACACAGGAACTAAAATGTGGCCAGCATGGATTAAGGCAGCAGCCACCTACAACAGCTACACATATGGCAGGCATTAATTCCTGAATCAATCCAAGAGAAGAATCCTCTGCGTGGGTATGGATGTTAGCCAGCATGGTCAGCCTCAGTGTCTCCAGCACCTCAAGGAGGAACCTGAGAACCCCAGCAAGGATCTCTGGAGTGCAAGAAGGCAATCTACAAATCAATTTTAGGTTCATTTTAATTCCGTACCAGACCTTAGCCATTTGTAGAGAGAGTTTTTCTGCAGAAATGCTTATTTTATATTAGCTGGAAAAAACATGGTCAATCCTCCCTCCAAATTACCTTTCAATTTATACTGAGCCAAAGGATTAGAACCAATTTAAGCTGAACTGATATAACTTTCCTGTGTAGTCAACACTTATGCAATATACAGCAAGCAACTCTAAACAAGGAGTTTTCCCAGGAGTAAAGCCCAGGAGCTGATTCTTCATGACTTGGGCTAACCTTAGCTAAAATTCCTGCAAAAGGTCATCTGTGGAAAAGAGTTCCTCTGGAAAGGAGCTAAACTCTACAAAAGTTAACTCTTCCATCTCCCCTCTGCCACCTCTTTCCAATGTACCACTACATATAGCAATTATATGTACATTTTCCAAATATCACAACTTTTTCCCTTAAAAAAAAAAACCTACTTAAACCGTCCCCTAATTTGCAACATTGGGGAGATTTTTATAAATTATGCCGGTGATCATCAGGGGAATGGAGGAAGGGCAGTTGCAATGGAGGGCCATGTATAGGTATCCTGTTTATCCACTGGTGATTGTCTACCTGCCCACAGAAGTCACATTATTTACAAACTTTGAAAGAGGTGTATTTTGATATTTCCTCATGTACATTTTCAAGGGCAGGAATGGTAAAATGTGTTTAAAACTGCCAGTATTTGATAACCAGACAACACTATTTTCTATCAATGAAGATGAAAGGGAAAAAAAGAAAAAAAATGTATGTCAATGAAAAGTATTTGTCAAGCTCTGAACAAATCTAGGCTGCTTTTCAAATGTGAAAGGAAACACTAGGATCTAGTTCAACAACTACTCAGCCTTCATTCCACTTAACCTAGGAAGAATGCTCATAAATGCAGAGTTCTAGGACTCCACTTAACCACCTTTATTTAATAGGGTTAGTCTTTATTCTGCGAGGACTCATCCACAACCATAAGGGAGAGCCCAATACTTGTATTCATCTAATTGAAGTTATGTATGAGTAACTGGAGTTCTTTGTGTGTGTTGCTTCTGCCTATTCCCACCAGTGGGACACCTTCCTCTTCCATTTCCAGGCACCTGAGAGCCTTGGAACTTGGAACCATTTGGGAGTCACACAAACATCTTCATGACTCTGAAAATTCAGAGCAGAGGTTATAAGTATATGTGCTGCCAAAGCGAGCTCATAAGGATTGTATGGCCCCAACTGTCTTCATCCTTTCAGTTAAAAATTAGACTACAGTGAATTAATGTAGAACTCCGGGCAACTCTTGAAGAACTCCAGTTAGTGATATCCTTTCCTCTAAGATAGCCTTTGCATATTTGTACATGTGGGAGTTTAGTGAGCAGTACACCTGGGAAGGTGGACTGAGATGTTCTAACTAGACAAGGATGGCAGAATTGCCCTCCCAAAGATAACTTCAGTCCTGGATGCTGAAACAAGAGAAAAATGCAGAAAAAAGCAATTCCATGTACCAGACTAACACAGAGATGCTGCCTGAGCCCTAGTGAAATGAACCCTAAACTCTACATGATCTGGAATCCTAGCTAATGTGTAAAAGTTTCAACACACAGCCTAATCCACTTAGATCAGTCGTTCTCAACTAGGGGTATGCGTACACCTGGGGATATACAGAGGTCTTCCAGGGGGCACATCACCTCATCTAGATATTTGCCTAGTTTTACAACAACAGACACCCAAAAATCACCAAAGTCAGTACAAACTAAAATTTCATAAGACATGTTTATATTGCTCTATACACTGAAATGTAAGTACAATATTTAAATTCCAACTTATTTATTTTATAAATATATGGTAAAAATAAGTAAGCAATTTTTCAGTAACAGTATGCTGTGATACTTTTGTATTTTTATGCCTGATTTTGTAAGCAAGTAGTTTTTAAGTGAGGTAAAACTTAAGGTATACAAGACAAATCAGACTTCTGAAAGGGGTACAGTAGTCTGGAAAGGTTGAAAGCCACTGACTTAGACAAACACTGCATGAAAATGACTTTTCCCCCTATCATGATAGCCACAAGTACAAATACTCTAAGGCACTACAGTGACAGGTTTTCGGGGTAATTCTAAAACAGATAGTGATATCAAATAGCTACATAATAATACTGGTTTGAAAGGAATAATGGAAGGCTGGCATCCCTGAGGCCTCAAGCAAAACCAAGGAAAGCTAAACCTGTCATTCCTGTTATTTCTAAGGTTTAAAAAAACAACAGCAGAAAACATCTGTAAAATAAACAATCAACATTTTGGGCATTCTTTATACATCCTAAAGTTAAAAAAAAGGATACAAGCCCAGCTTTTAAAAAAAATCCTTTACAGTTCACCTTTAGAACTGCTTCTCCCTGCAAAGTGCTAAGCTAGTATTTCTGTGGGAGTTTGTGGCCACGTTAAGCAAACTCACTTTCTAGTATAAAAGTTTAACCGGGAAAGTTCCAGTTTTCCAAATTTAGTTTTTGTAAGAGTAAGAGTTATAACATTGTCTGTTAGGTGACAAGTTGATGCTGAAAAGTCATCTAAACTTCTGAACAAGCCCTGAAGGAGTCCAAATTATCTAGGGAATCTAGAAAAAATATATTAAAGCAGTAGAAAAAGCACTTATAATCTTTCCCTTCAAATAGGAACTACTTTTTCCATAGCGGAAGAATATGTTGCATAAATGTTTACAAAACTTTGTTTTAGAATGAATTGTAATATTAACAAACCATACTTTAACAGCAAGAAGACCTGAAGGTGTGCATTAGTAAGCTTAATTTTTATGCCCCAAACACATCTAAGGAATACACCAATGCCTCACAGAAATGCTGGAGTTGTTTGCTCTTTGGAGAAGAGTCTTCTTGCATTTGTCTGTAAAAGCATCACGCACACCTATAGCGCTGAAAAGTAAATATTCCGGTATGGTCATGTCTACACTCCAGGTGTGCATCAGTGTAACTTCATCAATGGAATTACACTGTAGCAAACCCACAGTGTAGAGGCCATGCACTGATGAAGAGTTTACTCTAGTAACTTACATTGGTGCAGCCTATCCACATTAGGGCTTTATACTGGTGTAGGTTCATCAATATAGTTACACCAATGGAAATGTTTCTAACAAACCAGTCCTGTGTTAGAGTTTTAATTGTCACACCACCACTATGTGGCTCCAAACACTTCTGCCAAGACGGGTGTACACAGTGTTCTAACACATAGCACACTGCCCTGTGTGGAACCTGCTGGCACAAACTAAAAGGTACCAAGTGCACACTAAATACCTTTTAGTTGTGCAGCAGGCTATAGACAGGGTGGTTCAGAGCCCTCTGCAATTCACACCTCCATAGACCAGTCTGTAGACAAGTCCTAAGACAGTTTTAAAAGTATTATCAAGAGAATGTGAGATTTCTTCTGCTTTAAGGAATATCTCAAAACTGATTTCAGCCACTGTATATGCTTGCCCTTTTACAGATTTCTGTTTTGGAAGAACCTAGAATGTTAAATGGGATATCTTTAGGGTGGCATCAGAAGAATAATTAAGCATAACAGAACAAAATTTTAAAAGGTGAAATTTAAGTTACATTTCAAGAAAAGTCTCCTGATAGTGAGATATATTAAGATGTGGAATAATCTCCCAAGGGAAGTGCAGGAAGACCTATCACTTAGAATCATAGACTTTTAAGGTCAGAAGGGACCATTATGATAATCTAATCTGACCTCCTGCACAACGCAGGCCATAGAATCTCACCCACCTACTCCTGTATCAAATCTACGTCTGAGCCATTGAAGTTCTCAAATCATGGTTTAAAGACTTGGGACTTTTAAAACTACTAGACTATACAAAATATACCAGGGGTAGGCAACCCATGGCACATGTGCCAAAGGCGGCACGCAAGCTGATTTTCAGTGGCACTGCACTGTAATTAAATTTTAAGTGAAGCTTTCTAAACATTTAAAAAAGCTTATTTACTTTACATACAACAATAGTTTAGTTATATATTATAGAAGGAGACCTTCTAACAACGTTAAAATGTGATTCTGTGATGAGGTGGAGTAATACAATCTAAAATCAATAACACACAGGCAAAAAGAGAGACTGGAGAAAAGGAAGCAGACAAAAAGCACAGACTCCACAAAACAGATTGGGAGGTAAAGTATGAATCATACTAATTTCTTATTTTAATAGATACTTTTTTTTAAATTAAATGATCAATTTGTTTTTATAGTTGAATGAAGGATTGTGGAATAATGTGGGTTTAGGGCAGGGGCGGGCAAATTCTTTGACCTGAGGTCCCCATCGGATTTTGGAAATTGCATGGAGAGCCGGTTACGGGAGCGGGTCATGGCCCAGCTCCCACCCTCTATCCATCCCCATCCAACCCCGCTGTTCCCTGACAGCCCCCTTTTCCCCCAAACCCCTGCCCCATCCACCCCCGCCCCCAACTCCCTGCCCAGCCTGGGCTCCCCACCCCAGAGAAGAACCCGCAGCTGCTACATAAGAAGCACCATCTCCCCATGCAACCCCTCCTTTCAGTCCTGACTGCCCCCCTGGAACTCCTGCCCCCATTCAACTCCCCTGTCTCCCACTCTCTGACAGCCCTGACCACTATCCACACACCCCCTCTCTGACCACCATCCCCAAACTCCCCTGCTCTCTATCCAACCCCGCTGCTCCCCGGAGCACCACTGGCTGACAGTGTTACAGCCACACCGCCCGGCTGGAGCCAGCCACGCCTTCGCCACTGCGCAGCACAGAGCACCAGGTCAGGCTGGGCTCTGCTGCTGCACTGCCTCAGGAGCTTGCAGCCCCGCTGCCCAGAGCATTGTGCCAGCAGTGGAATGAGTTGAGGCTGCGGGAGAGGGGGAACAACAGGGGAGGGGCCAGGGGTAGCCTCCCGGGCCAAGAGCTCAGTGGCCTGGCAGGATATCACGGGCCGAATGTGGCCTGTGGAGCATACTTTGCCCACCTCTGGTTTAGAGAAAGGCTTAAAAGGTGTGTGTGTGCTTGGAGCACAAGATCAGGAATAAGTTAAATCTACATAAATCAGTTTAAACCTACATCAGAGCCCATACAGGACTTTGCACAGGTATAACTAAATTAAATGAGATTTTAAAATTAATTGTTGAACCAGTTTCATTAAAATTTCTGTGTGTAGACAAGGTAGATTGCTTACAATTCTTTGGTTTTTGTTAATGCCTGTTTAACTCCAATTACTAACATTTTGGATAAAGGAAGCATTTGTTAAAGATCCAACATCCATTGCCCAATTAGAGTTAGGAGCTCAAACACAGCCCTCATATTTTCTCATTATTTCTCATCCCAGATTTACTCACCTGATATTTCTAATTTAAAAAGCCAACAAAAAGGTTAAAAAATATTAAAATTGCCTAAAAAGGGAACAACTCCAACTATAAAGTTATTTTTAGGTCATCTTTAATACCTATTTAACGTCAATAACTAATATTTTGGAGAAAATACACCTTTGCTAAAGATTCATTAACTGCCCCTGCCTCCACTTCTTCAATAAGGAAATGAGATTACAGTACACATCCATAAAACACTGATGTCTTCCAGAAAAAAAACCCAGGGAAAAATCATACTTGACATTCCTAAATTAAAAAACAAAAAGCGTAAGTTTTTTTTTTGTGGGAAGGGCAGGGAGCAGTTGGGAGAATTCAGGCTATCACTACACATCAATAAAGCAGCAAAAACAGAACAAATCCAGTTTTATTTTGTTTAATCTTTTTTAGGTCCCCTTTAAGGCATCGACAAGGGCTGTGACAGTAGGAATGGAAAGGAACACATGGATTTCAGATATATTCATAGAATCTTAGAATATCAGGTTGGAAGGGACCTGAGGAGATCATCTAGTCCAACCTCCTGCTCAAAGCAGGAACAATCCCCAATTAAATCATCCAACAGATTTTTGCCCCATATCCCTAAATGGCCCCCTCAAGGATTGAACTCACAATCCTGGGTTTAGCAGGCCACTGCTCAAACCACTGAGAAGTAATAGATTTTAGAAACAAACTGAATACAAGGAGTAAATGAGAAAAATTAAATCAAAGTTGGAGGGGCCAAAAAAAACATCACACATTTTCTGTCATGATAGAAAAGTGGAAGAGTGAGTGACGACTTGAATGGCAGGTAGGGAAAAGGGGAGGGCGACATCAGCTTTTTCTCATAAAGAGTTTAAACTGATGACTGACACAACGTGACTGCCACATTGTAAGCTTTCCTACTCAACAGGACTATTCACATGTATAAGTGTCTGTAGATTCAAGGTGGGCCTTCTCTTTGTGGCAAGGAGGTCTCTTACTGTAAGAACACACAGCATTTACCAAAATGAGGGGTGAGGTCCAAACTATGTTGGGGCCTCTATGCACTACTGTAGGACAAATAATAACGAGACTGAACAGAAATGGGAGAAGTCAGGGGTAAAGAGATTTAGAAGCTATAATTGTAGATAAGGTATACGAAGTCTAGAGCATAGATGAATTAATCCAAGGGGAGATGTGGAAGGAGAACAGGGAGCCTGTGGAAATCCCAAGAAAAAGAAGGGAAAAAGGAGGTGGAACCACCAAGGGAAAAACTGAAGGAGCACTCTATGTGATAAAATAAACATGGAGACATGAAACCACAGTGGAAAGCAGAGAGAGGTCTACCACAGTGAAAGAGACAGAAAAGGCAAGGAGGAAGATGGAAAAGAAAAGATAGCTCTTGAACTTCACCACTGTCGACTTAAGAAAGAGCCATCTCAGTGGAGCAAAGGGCATGAAAACAAGACTACAGAGGGTCAAGGAAAAAGTTAGCAGAGAGAAAGTCAAGGCAATGAAAATAAATGAAGCAGCTTGGTTAAGAAGGGCAGGAGGGAGATGGGACAGTAGTTAGACAAGGAGGTATTAAGGGAAGAGAAATAGCATATAGGAAGACAAAAGTAAAGGGGCTTGATGAAAGAGACTAAGTATGAACAAGAAAAAATGACAGAAGGCTTAAGGTAGGTCAAGGGGTAGAACAGGGATTCTCAACCTTTTTCTTTCTGAGCCCCCTACACACATGCTATAAAAACTCCACAGCCTACCTGTGCCATAACAACTGTTTTTCTGCATATAAAAGCCAGGGCTGGCATTAGGGGGGTAGCAAGCAGGGCAACTGCCCCAGGCCCTACCCCACAGGGGGTCCCGCCAAGCTAAGTTGCTTAGGCTTTGGCTTCAGCCTCGGGTGGCAGGGCTCAGGGTGGCCTTTGGCTTTCTGCCCTGGGGCTCAGCAACTCTAAATCTAGCCCCGCTTGGCAGAATACCTGAAACCTGCTCACAGCCCCGAACCCCTGGTTGAGAACCAATGAGGTAGAGAACAGAGTCAAACAATCAGGCAGAGGGGCTGGAGAAAAATCATATAACCTTAGTGACTAGGGTTAAATAGAACATTGAGACAGATGAGTGCAGTATTTATACTATAATAAACAATCCTACCTTGGTATTGAAGGCAGGGGTAGGGATAGTAGTCAATCTGACCTAACCTCTAATTTGTATGATTTTAAGGCACATAAACATTAGTTTGACCTAGGTATACTGCTCAGGGCTGTGAAATGTTTCACGCTGTGTGCAATGTAGTTAGGTTGACCGAACCCAATCTACAGATGCAGCTAGATGGACAGAAAAATTCTTCCGCCAACCTAACTACCACCACTCAGTGAGCTGGCTTAACTATACATCAACCAAAAAATCCTTTCCATCGATGTACAAAACATCTGCACTGTGGCACTACAGCTGTGCTGTACTGCAGACATACCCTCACAGGAAGAACCCGCAGCTGCTACATAAGAAGCACCATCTGAGGCTAACTGAGAAGACTTACCTGCTAAGGCCCTGATCCTGAGTAGTCTCACTGAAATCAAACTGAATTACCCATTCATGTGCTTACTTTTACTACCAGGAGTAGCTCAATGGGACTACTCTTGGTAATAAAGTTAAGCATAATAAGCCTTTGCAGGATAAGGGTCTGAATTAGCAAAATAAAATGGAACACAGGAACTGACATACTGAATCAGACCAGTATCATGTCTCCAATAACTGCCAGTAGCAGATGTTTTAAAGAAACGACACAGTAGAAAGTTATGGAATAACCTATCCGCATTTTTTTCTAAACCCCACCTGAGAGTTAGATTTCTGTCCAAAAGCATGAGAGATTATATCCCTTCCAAATATTTTTTGCCTATTTTAATCCTTACTGTTGTAATGCTATATGTCTGAATTATCCATATGAATGTCCAATTCTTTCTTGAATCCTGTTATGCTCTTGGCCACAATGGTATCTTTTGGCAATGAGCTATATGGGATAATTATTTGCTACAGAAGCTCTCCGACTTACGCAGCGTTCCATTCCAGAACGCCTTGTATAAGTTGAATTTGGCGTAAGTCAAGAACGTATCTCTAAAAATTATGCCAAAAAAACAAAAACAAAACCAATTTATGGAACTTACGGAACTTTTTCCATAAGTCCAGATTTCTGTAAATTGGGTCTGTGTAACCTGGGTAGTGTCTGTATGTAAAAAATTGTGTCAGTTTTAAAATTTGCTGCCTTTTAATTTAACTGACTGTCCCTTTGTTCTTCCATTATGAGAAAAGGAGAAAAAAAGTTCCTGGTCTGCTTTCTTTATACCAGTACGCTTTGTGTATCTTTTGTCACATCCTCCCTTGTTCATCGCCTTTCTAAAAAACTGTGCCAATTTTTTTTCCTGTTCTGTCAATGGAAGTTTTCCCACTACTTCTAATCATTGTTATCACCCACTGCTGAGTGCTCTCTTTTTCAGTTACATCCTTTGTGAGGTAGATTGACCATAACTGACCCACCGTATTTCAGGAGACAGTATATCTTTGATTTTATAATAGCATGTTTTCTGTATTATTGTCTTTATGCATCCTAATGTTCTGGTTTTTAAGTTTTTTTTGTTTTTGTTTTGCCCAGTACTGCAGACTTTCCAGAAATCTTTTAAAACAGTCAAGAGCAACTATTTTAAGGCAGCTGAGAATTGTACTCGCCATTCCCAGCTAGCGATACAAACCTACCGCACCTTGCACATGCTTCCAATCTATCCACACAAAAATGCCACCAGCTTGATTTCCAACAACAGCATCTTACCCCCTCACTCAGCGCACCTAGCCACTGCATGAACTGCCCTGCCACATCTATTGCTTTGCAAACCAAGTAGACAAGGAAATACAATACACCCACGTGGAAATGTTTTGGTTTCAATGCCTGTCGCCAAAACATTTTGGTTCTAATTCAGCTTCTCTGTAATAGGACACAATGGTTACAAGTTACTATATACAATGATTTGGAAGTACTGCATGCTTCTTTTTGCACAAAGCTATACTTAAATTTCAAGGAGTAGCTGTGTTAGTCTGTATCCATGAAACCAAGGAGTCCAGTGGCACCTTAAAGACTAATACATTCATTTGGGCATAAGTTTTCACAGGTAAAAAACCTCACTTCTTCTGATGCAGTTTTTTTTACCCACGAAAGCTTATGCCCAAATAAATCTGTTAGTCTTTAAGTTGTCACCGGACTCCGTTGTTTTTATATCTGCACATTTTCCAGTGGAGTTGGAAACTTTCATGGTAAATCCTTTATTGGGTATTTTATAAGATCTCAAAAATTAGAGGGGTTTTGTTACCAGCACACTCGTTCTTGGAATGTTTTCTACATTTCTCCAGTTTGTTGAGGGACAAGGTGAGCAATTTTGGAGTTGCTGGAAAATATGCAATAGGAGGGGGGAGGAGGAAATCTAACTTCATTGGAAGCTATACAGATTCCTAACAGGTGTCACACCTTATAGATGTGCCCCCACTCCCTTGGAAAGGGGATAAACAACGGTAAGATTTGCGTTATCATTTCCCTTTTAAGTAGGTATAAAAATAATCAGGCTTCAGCGCTGTTGGTTCCCAAGGGTACACAAGGCCCCGAATTCATTGTGCAGCGAACAATAGAAAACTCCTCACCGCAAACACAGCAGGAGAGGGACTGTCGGAAGTAAGGCAGGAGCTTGGTGACCTCGGAGAAGGCCTGGGGGTCGCCGGGGTCGTAGTTGAGCACCAGGCGGCTCGCTGACACGTAAAGAGCAGTGGCATTCACCGGGTTCATCGCAGCCGCTCCAACGCCCACGGCTCCGGGGTGAGAAGAAAGGGCGGCGGCTAGTCCACGCCGGCCGAGAGTCAGCGGGAGTCCGGGGCCCCTGGAGCCGACCGGCAGCTTAAGCGGGCGCGGAGGCCGCAGCAGCTCGCCTGGGCGTAAGGGCCGCGCTGCGCCGGGCTCGCTCGTTGCCCACAGGCCCGCCCGGCCCTCTCGACAGTGTCACGGGCCGGGGCCTGGGCTTGTCCGGCGGCCGCGAGGCTCCCCCTGCAGCTTGCCCGGCGGCGCGCTACTCCAGGCTACGGGCCATCCTGGCCGCCCGCCCGCCGGGCCTGCTCCTGTCGGCCACACGCCCTCACCCGTCCCGCCGGCGGCTTAGTAGGGGCCCCGCATGGGGGCGCGGGGCGGGAAGGAACCGCGAGCCCAGCGCAGGGCGGCGGCGGCCCGGACCGCGACTCCCGATCCAACAGTAGGAGAGGGGGCGGATGCACCAGGCCTCAGCACCGACGCATCACCGCGCCGCTACAGCGGCCTCCTGCGCGGGGCCGATGGCTTCCCCTGCTGGGCGCTCGGCAGAAACCGCTGGCAGCTGCGCGCCGCAATGTCAATAGCAACCGTTAGAGCCAACCGTCACTGCAGAGCCATCGCTACCGCCGCCGCCGCCGCTTGGCTCCACGCACGGCGCATGCGCGGCCCGGCCGCGGCTTTCCCCGCAGCAGAGGCCCAGCCCAGGCGGTGGAGGTGGTGGCTAGCTCCCCCTAGTGGGACCCGGCCGTGCCCAAGGAACGAGTGTCGGGGACAGCCCCTGACAGCTCGGAGCTGGCCCGTCCCGTCACAAGACGGACTCCCGCCCAGCCCAGCTCCCCACGCGGCATGGCGCAGTAGAGCCCTGACCCTTGCTCAGGCTGGCTTAGCATAATCAGAGCCTGGCGCAGCACGGACCCCTGCCCAGTTCAGCCCACCCCTTAGCACAATCCACCACAGACCCTGCTGTCCTGCAGCCCATCGCAGCATAGCTCTTACCCCCCCATCCAGCCAGGCTCAGCACAGCATGGGAGAGACCCCCCCTCTTGCTCCTGCCTACCTTGGCTGAGCTCAGCATAGACCTCCAGCTCGGGCCTCAGTGCAGCCTGGCACCTGAGGCACCCCAGCAGACAGCAGTGTGTCCAGGCCGGGTCAACAAAGCGTGGGATGCACCCACCCCCATCCTGGCTCAGCACAGTCCAGCTTGGATCGCAACACAGCTCAGAACAACACAGATCCCTACCCAGCTCAGCCCACCACAAACTCCCACCCAGCATGAATCCCAACACAGATGCCTACCCAGCAGGGCAGGAACCACAAAGGAAACAGGTGCCTGGGGCGGTCAACAGAAAGGGGCGGCACTCCATCCATTACTGGGGCAGCACGTCCGGGCCTGTGTCAGCAATGCAGCAAGGGGTCCCTCACTCCCTCTCTTCCCCTTCAGCAGCAGCTCAGTCGGGTTTTTCTTTTATTTTTTTTGCTCCTGCCGCTTGGGGCAGCAAAAAAGCTGGAGCTGGCCCTGCTACCCAGCTCAGCCCACCACAGATCCCAGCACAGATCCCTACCCAGCTCAGCCCACCTCAGACCCCCACCCAACACAGATCCCTACCCAGCTCAGACCACCACAAACCCCCACCCAGCATGGCTCAACACAGACCACGAGTGGTCTCAGCCCAGCCTCCACCCAGCATGGCTTAGTACAGTCCAGCCCGGACGGACACACACACAGACACACACACAACTCAGCACTGCAGAGACCGGACTCCAGACCAGCACAGCCCCTGCCCAGCTCTGCTCAGCACCCTACCCCCAGCATGGGTCAGGACAGACCCCAGCACAGGCAATGTCAAACCCCTGCCTGGCATCATCCAGCATGAACTCCCCTCAGCACAGACCCCCTCCTCAATCCTGTCAAGCCCAGAATGCATTTCGTGCACATCCCAGCTTAGTACAACCTTGTACCACCCAGCATGGCTCAGTACAGCATCAGCCTGCCCACAGCCTGGATTAGTAGATCTGAGCACAGGCCCGCAGCCTGGCTCAGCACAGCCCAACTTAGACCCCAACCCAGCATGACTCAGCACAGCCAAGCATGGCCCCCCACCCAACACAGTTCAGTACAATTCAGTGCACACACACCACACCTGGCTCAGCACAGCCCCAACCCCTGCCCAACCTGGCTCAGCACAGCAAAGACTAGACCTCCACCATCGAGCCTGGCTCAGCACAACTTAGAACAGGGCATGTTTCAGCTGAGACTGGCACAGACTCTCAAAAAGCCTGGTTCGTCTTGGCTCAACGCAGCCCAGCAGGGACCCTGGCCTGCTGTAATGTTTAAAACTGCCATCATCACAATTTGCTACTGGTAGTACTTACTGACATCTATGGGTGGTTTTGTTTTGTTGCCATCTCACAATTTGTCACCTCCCACTGTTCCCATCCTCTGATCCGGATGTAGCAAATTGTGACAAATGGTTGTGCTGCTGTGTCACAATTTGCTACTATCTAGGTATTTTTCAAATTTTGAAAACTTGTTATAACAAGGTATATAAACAAGAATAGCTTACTTTACATTTCAACATTATTTCAAAATCAAGCATCTAAACCCATTTTTAGAAACAGTGATTAACATATATTTTTCCTTCACTCAAATTAACATTAAAATTTAACTTCTCTATTACACATTTATATTCCAACAAAAAATAAAAATATTGACCTTATGAAAACAATCATACAATATACATTTTTGTAAACATCCCAACTATACACACTTTCTGCAGTCATTCTCTTTCTGTTTTTTCACTTAGGATGTCTTCACTGGTTCCCTCTGGAAGGTAGGGCACATATGGTTACCTCTTACAAGAGTTAAACTGTACCTTTGATAAGTAATAGATGAGAAAATTGTGACAGAGCTAATTATGCTAAATATAATTTCAATAAGTTCATACAATTATAAAATAATATTCCTTGAACATATAATCATTAGTCAAAGTTAATCAGCAGCAGTGGAAATATTTACTAATGTGGAATTATTACAACAATCCTGATCCTTAGCGAAGTTATTCCATCAGGTCTATATGCAACTGGATGGGTCTTGGGGCATGACTTTTGTTCTTGTGCTATAAACAATCATACAGTATTCTGTTTACTTATCTGTTCAAACATGGTGTTAACTATGCAATTTTGTATTTCTTATCAGCATGCAAATCTTAATTTTAATGTTTGCATGTGACAAGGCACAGTATATGCAGTGCTCCTTCATGCTCTCTGCAAAATCAATATAATGTAATCAAATGATGATTACCTTATAACCAAAACTCTAAATTGAAATCTTGATTTCTTCATGAATGTCAATTATTTCAAGTATTAAGTTACTGTTTTCCAAATATTTTTTTCTTTTTGGGGGTCATATTTTAAATTATATTTAGTACCCTTGTCTATTTATCTCAAACTTTTAGTTGACTGCTGGTGGATATAACTATATCCAATTAGATTTCATCGCTCTTTCAATGTCAACCATCTACCTACTCCCCATTTTTCACTAATCAAAGACATTCATACAGAGAGACCATTAGAGAACCAAACCTATGACATATCCTACTGTATGTGTATGAAGATAACTTTGTGATAAGACATTATTCCACTCTTCCTGTTATCTTCCCATATACTCTGGTCTCACTAGGTACTTGTAACGAAGTTATTACCTGACTTTCATTAAAGAATTGTGATTTTTCTTCTATACATAGTTAGAGTCTCTTGTGTGATTTCCATAGTACTGATGTCTTTATGCTCTAAATACATTTCTACAAACTAACACTTTTAATTAGAAAACACATCATAATTACACACCATTAAGAAACAATACAAATTTTACACTGAATAATTTTAGAATGAGTGGCCCACAATTGTGCCCATCTGCTTGTCTCCTGTGTTCCACGATTTTTATTTTCCAGAGTCCCATTATGGATTTTCCAGTTTCTCGGTAGACATTCAATCTGAAATGTACAAGGCATATAGTAGCCAACTTTATAAGTGGGTTTCATTTTTTCTTACAGGTACTCTAGATGTTTAGTAATCCTTTATTTTTCTATTTAATGAATGGTTGCAATTACTTCATGCTCATAGTATATATATATCACACACACTGTTTCATATTATGGTATAGAGTGGCATGCAATATATCATTTGATTTGCTATGGCATGTGTTGCTAACACCACCTTCACACTCATGCTAAATGCTAGTATTTTGGGTCCACATTCAATGAAGTAGTTAGTCCATGCTCAAAATCTACAAGTTCAGTCAATGTCCAGTACTAAACAGAGTGAGTACAATAATGTGTTGTTTCCATTTTTATTTGTAGCTATCATGATCATATTGTCTTCATCGTTGTTATAACATCTTTACTGAAAATAGTTTCACAGTAACACTGCCTGTAAACTATGAAAAAAGTACCTAAAAATCACCTCCAATTCCTCGAGAAGGTTCTTTCACATCTCTTGTCTCATCACACAAGAGCTCAATTATTAACAATTCTTTTGATTCCATTAATGTTATATGCAAGTTTAAAATATATAATTTTAAAATGTATATGTTATTGGTAATATAATTTCAACAATTTTATGATTTTTCAAAACATTGCATGCAGATACTCATGTAATATCTCACTAATACACAAGAGAAAATCATATTATGAATTTCTTGGTGTATTTTTTAAATATACATTACTAATCTAACAACAAATTCTTCAGACTAGCATTTTATTTTTTAAACTGCAGTCCTCAGCATTTCAAGCCTGACACTGAAGTTCCATTTTCATTTGTATCTATTAAATTTATTGAAAACCCACAAAATACAGGAAATTATATCACAGCTGTATTTGAATCCTATTATGTAGTACTACATTAGTGGATACAATCCCAAAGTATAACAATGGAAAACATCTTACTGCAGTAACCCAGTGACCTGTTGCATTGTAAGGAAGAAATAATATATCATTTTGCATTCCAGTCTGTGTTCTTTGAAAAAAGAAAAATGCAGTTATACTTGTCAATTAGGCAAACCATGCAATCTAGATTACAGTGTGTAGCCTTTTTTTATTTAAATTGCATTTAGTAATTTTGTATTACACTATCATGGGTTCAACTCCTGTTGCTACAGTTTCAAGCTCAAAGTGAACATTACCTCTGGTGTTTCTCTCAAATTTGGAGACTTTAGAAACACACAAGTCCAAAGATAGTGACCACAGACATATAAGTTTTATCGGTACTATAAGTTTTATTAAAGCAATAAGCAAAGTTACAATTACCTATGCATATGTAAATCCTACAAAAATGCATGCAATGACTAAGAATTTAGTCATACTCACATCCTCAAAGATATTCTAAGGAAAACCCTCTTTTCCTTATCTGTACTTTCACACCCCATAAATATTGGGGTGCCTCATTTTACATAGGTTTTTAGTTCCTCTTATTCTCATTAGCATCTATGCATAACATGTACCCTGCAGTCAGGACAGGACTTTCCATGATGTTACAATCATGTGTCTCATGATCTTGTTCAACAGCATGCAGTTTATTTAAATCGTTTTTTTTTTTTCCCCATAACATTACCTACTGGCACATCTTTTGCAGTAATCTCATGACCTTACTGGTGTAGGGTTATTCCTAAATCACCCATTCACGTCAAGCATGCTTAAGCCTATGGCCTATTAACTTAAATCTATTTGATTATGTATGAAATAGCATATGAATTGACCAGAACACCACATGACATAATTATAAATAGATGATTAAATGAACTAATTGGCTACAAGTGTATTTCCCAATTTTAGTACATGCTTACCGTATTTACTCATTCCCATACATAGCACTGTGTTTGCTACTACTTAGTACTTAAGTACTGATGGTATTTAAATACACTTACTGTATAATTCTCTGAGCCTTTCTCTGGAAATGTTGCTTCAAAGTCACACTACAGCTGAAAGGATGACATTTTTGTTCTCATTTGCAGTTTGGATTTCAAAGAAAATAAATCATTATAAAAAAATTCATCCCAATTACTCCCAGTGTTATCAACCAACTTCCGCAGTGCTCTGTAAGAAAAGGTGATTGATTAGTTTGTGAAAACAAATAGTTAACATGATGTCTTGATTGAAACAGATTATATGGAATCAAGAAGGTCTAAGGAGGAGATCACAATGCAGACCTTTGATTATTTTTAATTTCAGACGTGATAAAATAAAAAGAGTTGCAATGTAACAAAGTGACCTTGAAGAGGTATTACCAATATGTAGCTAATGGCCTGGTGCATGCTACTTGTATTTAGTATTGAAATTTCCCCCTCTAAAATTTGATGGATTTGTTGTTTTCATCCAGTCCATTGGTTTGTGACTGGTATGAGCTGATGAAGCTGTTATATCCCCATTTTTCCCCACAAAGGGCCAGGTTAAAGTGAAAGAACAAAATTATGCCATAAAGTTTCCTTTGGAAATGTCTGCATCCATGTTCCTTCTCCTATTTTAAATTGATTTTATACATAATTACTGTGGTTTCCTAATCTCTTTTTTAGAATAACTACATGGATAAATAAGTTTGCAATCAGTTTGTTATAAAAAAAATTGGTAAGGAGACAGAAAAATGTGTCAGCAACAATTTACAGTAAAAAAAAAAAAAAAATCATGAAAACAATGAAGCCCATAGTCAGTGTCAAATATCTATGACCCAATAGTGTGGTTAAAGAAATAGTGAAAAAAAATCTCAAAAATAAGTCATTACCTCATTACTGAATTCAGAACCAAGATCCATCAATATTCACTGTAGACATCCAAATCAATTTATAATTTTACAGATTTTCTTTGTCACTTCATTTGCTGACTTATGCCACCCATTTTGTAAGATAATACGTGACTGTCAAGATATACTGGTATTCCTTGTTTGTTGCTGGTGTGATGGGGCAAGGCCAGATGGCTACAGTAAAGTACTGAGAAACAGGTATGTTAGCCCCAGGCTAAACAAATCCCTAGGACCCTGGTAACCAAATGGCAGTTGCTCCAGGTTAATCAAGGCACCTGGACCTGGGGCCAATTAAGATCTTCTAGAAGGCAGCTGGAGATAGCTACTTTAATTAAGAACACCTCAGCCAATCAAGGCAGGCAGGCTAATCAGCGGCACCTGGGTTAAAAGGAGCTCCACTCCAGGCAGGGCGAGGAGCCAAGGAGAAGGAGTGTGTGTGAGGAGCTGGGAGCAAGAGGGCAGGAGCTTTGAGAGGAGAGAGCTGTACTGCTGGAGGACTTGAGGAGGACAAGCATTATCAGACACCAGGAGGAAGATCCTGCTGGTAAGGATAAAGTAACTACACCGGTGTTGAAGAGACCATGGGGAAGTAGCCCAGGGAGTTGTAGCTGTCATGCAGCTGTTACAGGAGGCACTATAGACAGCGTGTGATCCACAGGGCCTGGGCTGGAACCCAGGTAGAGGTGGCGCTCGGGTTCCCCCCCCACCAAACCTCCCAAACTCCTGATCAGACACAGGAGGAGCTGACATCAGACTGTGGGGTTCCCCAGAGGGGGATTCACTGAGTGAGAAATTCGCAATAAGCGCAGGAACCCCCAAAGGTAGAGAGGAACTTTTGGTCCAAACTGGTGTCAGAGGTGCGGATATTTTGGTGTGCACAGGTCTGCCGCGTGACAGAAAAAAAAAGGGAGGCGTGATGTTAAAAAAAAAAAGAGGCTTTATTTTTTTTTTCCACACAATGAAGCATGACAATAGCTTGCAGAGCACTGACCTGATACAAGCCACAGCGCACAGCAGGAGGCCTACCTGATGTCCAGGCAGCTTGCCCAACAGGATGCCAGTGCTGCCAGGCACAGCAAGAGACTAATTGCCCTGCTGATGGACAGGCTCTCAAGACCGAGCTATGTTGCGGAACTGCTGTAAACCAGGTAAAGATCCTTACCAGAGCTGCAACCGTGGCCATGATTTGGGACGCGGCTCATACGGGCAGCCATTTCGCTGCAGAAAATGACGCGATTGAAGGATGATGTAGAGGCTATACTTTGCCTTTGAGCGGACAGCCCTACGGGAGGTCTGGCCTCGGATATTAGTGGTTAGCATCCTTGCCGCATTCCTGTGTGGGGAGGCCCAGAAGGCCTACCTGATGTGCCTGAAGAGGCTGCAGCACAGACTACCCCCAGCTGAAAGCAGAGATCCTGGCCAGATGCTGGGGTAACTGCCAGTGCGGCCCAGCGGTCGGTATCACAAGTGAAGTGGTACCAGGAGAAAACTCCGTGGTCCCAACTGTCATGACCTCCTCCATCTTGCACAAAGTGGTTGCAAACGAGTCCGGAGTCTGGAAGATGATACTAGAGCAGTTTGTCTGGTATCGACCAATACATGAGGGCACTGCACCAGATCTCTGCAATGGGTTTAGGCCAGAACGATCCAGTCAACCTATGATGAGATGATCACAGCTGTAGAAGACGCGCATGACAAGCCAGGGAATTGACCCGACTACCCCAAAGAAAGCCCCTTTCGTAGCAAACACCCAACCCCAGCCCTGGGTGGGGCAGCCAACCCCCTGGGATCCTAGGTGGAGGAAGAGGGGCTGAAAACCAGCGAGACCCCAGAAGGAAGGGATTGGCCGTGAGTGGGAAACCCTGAACTAAACCCGCTAACCCACCAAAGATAGGGAATATTAGAACCAATTATAGATGTTATGCATGTGGGGAGCGGGGACACATAGCAGCACCCGTGTCCAGCACCGAGCGGAGCCTATCCTCCAATGCACTTGGGGGCTTGGAATCCCATGCTCCCCTAGTCACCTTGCTGCGGCGTCGCGATTTAGCCCGCATAACTACACCAGGCGGTGACGACGATAATGGAGTAGAGACTACAGCACCTGTGACTCGGGGACATGCTATCACCCTTATATCGAGTAAGTGGTAAAATAGTAGCAGCTGCTACAAGCCAAACGTGTAGCAGTGACATGCGTGCATGGCGGCCGTGAGCCATTACCCATCATCCCAGTGGAGACAGAGGTTCAGGGGAACCCCATTTTGAGGTGACGGTGTGTGTAGTTCCTAAAAACTTCCCATATCCTGTAGTTCATGGGAGGACTATCCAGGGTTTGAATAATTACTCCCCAGAGAGGCTGAAGGGAGATGGGGACCCTGTTGGCGACGCATCGTGGAGAATGTCAACCCAATGTTTTCAGAGTTTATCTCAGGATCTATTCTCGCTCCCAAAGCCCGGAAACAAAAAAAGAAAGGAAGGCGCGAAGCCTTGGGAACCCGGATCCTGACCCCAGCGAACCAGAGACCGCGTGTAGGCAGATGGACACGAGCAGCCTATTAGAGAAACTACCAACATGGAGGTAGCCAGAGGCTGGCCCCCTAGCCATGATAGTGATTGAGCCGTTGGAAGAAACAGAAAGCTGGCGCTGGGAGCTCAGGCAGTTAGTCTGGAGACACTTTCGGGAGGGACCACGCAGGACCCTAGATATGATAACGTCAGGAAAGAGGTGGTGAGATAGATGGGACCCAGTGGAGGGAAAGGGTCCAGGGTCCAGCGACCTACTTTATAGTGAGAAAGATCTCCTGTACCGTGTGATGCAAATGCGACAGGAGCAGGAGATACATCAACTTCTGTGCACAAACATCAAAAGGCCATACTGAGCATCGCCCACCCAGTCACCTGTTGGAGGACAACTTAGGGCGTAGAGAAAACCCAGGCCAGGATCCTGCGGAGGTTCTTCTGGCCAGGAGTACATGAAGATGTCAGCCGATTTACTGCACCTCTTGTCAGTAGTGTCAGCTACATAGCCTCTCGCCCACACTTGTGGGCCTTTGATCCTCTTCAATTAATAGAGGTACATTTGAACGCACAGCCATGATCTGATTGGGCCCCTGGGACGAACAGCTCGGGCCAACCAACTGTTCTGGTTGTACTAGACTATACAACCGATACCCAGAATGCTGTCCCTATGCAACACAGCTTCAAGACATAGCTAAGGAGCTACTACAGATCTTTTCCGAGGTTGGGCGTACCAAGGAAGATACTGACCTTGATCAAGGGACAACCTTTCGTGTCCAAGTTGATGAAAAGATCTCTGTCATTGCTCCATGTACAAGCCCTATGGACCTCTGTATACCACCACCAAACAGACGGCCTTGTGGAAAGGTTCAATAGGACCCTCAGGCCAATGATCAGGAATGTGGTGAGCCGGAATGGGAAGACTGAGATACCCTATTGCTTACCTCATTTTGCAATCCGGAAGTCCACAGGCCTCCACAGTTTCTCTCCATTCGAAACTACTATAGATGGGCGCCATCCCGGCGGGGGATATTGGCATATAGCCAGAGACCTGGAAGAGGAGCCAAATTCCAGAAGGAAGCGTAGTCGAGCATGTACTACAGATGAGGGATCGGATAGCTCGAGTTACACCCATTGTACAGGAACCACTTGGACAAAGCACAGGAGACCCAACAAACCCATTATAACCACCAGCAAAGCTTTGACGGTTTCCAACTAGGGGATCGAGTAATGGTCCTGGTGCCCAAAGCGGAAAGCAGGCTGTTGGCCTCAGTGGCAGGGACCCTCCGATAGTGATTGAAGCCGTGGGAGAGGTAAAATATAAGGTGCGGCAGCCCAGGCCGCAGGAAATCCGGAGCAAATTACCACTTCAATCTTCTAAACCTTGGCATATATCGAACACATCCCCTTAGTCACCCAGGAGGCCCTTCCCCGAAAAGATAATTACACGAGCAAGTTGAGGATATCACCCGACTGACACCAAATCAAAAGTTGAGGCAGCCGACAATGATTAATCGCAATCGAGATGTTCTCTACAAAAACCGGGGCGGATGACTGAGACTTATCACATATCCGCACGATCCCGGAGCCAATGTAACCACTGAGACCCTACTGATCCAGTATGGTCAACAGAGGAATCAGGGCTGAAGTAAAGAAAATGTTAGAATTAGGCGTTATTGGAAGAATCCTACCAGTCAGTGGTGCAGTCAATATTTAGTGCCTAAACTGATGCTACATGAGATTCTGCAATGACTTTCGCCGACTGAATGAGTAATCTCAATTCTATGCGTACCGCCATACCAACGCATCGACGAACTGTTGACTGACTAGTGTAAGTCCCCAATTCTTGACTTACACTGGATCTGACCAAAGGTATTGGCAATTCCCCTGACCAAAAGAAGCTAAAGAAAGACAGCGTCTCCACCCGGACAGGCTATTCCCAGTATATCAGTCCTCCCTTTTGGGCTACATGGCGCCCTCGCTACATTCAGCGCCTCATGAATAAGCTGCTGCAAGACCCCACATACTAGTTATGCAGCTGCATACCTAGGATGAGGTCGTCATCCATACGCCAGACTGGGGACCCACTTGGAGAAAGGTGAGGTCGGTACTACGCACCTTAAGGCGGCCTGGCTCACCGGCTAATCCCCCTAAATGTGCATAGGGATGGTTGAGAGTCAAGTACTGGGATATATTGTAGGAAGGGTTTTATAGTGAAGCCCCAAATTAATAACTAGAGGTGATTTCAAACTGGCCCCGGCCGACCGAAAAGAAGCAGGCCCGTGTGTTCCTGGGATGTGGTAGGCTACTACCAACGTTTATTCCCCACTTCGCGTTGTAGGGCAAGTCCCTCTAACGGAACTGGTGAAGCCCGAGGTCCAGACATGTGAAGTGGACCGACGCAGCAGAGAGGGCATTCATAGACCTTCGACAAGCTCTCTGTAATGACCTTTTTCATCCTCATAGCCCGACTTTTTACCAAGCGGAATTTATTTTGCAAACAGATGCTTTCGAGTGGGCGTTGGGCGGTTCTGTCACAAATGATTTGGAAGAAGAACACCCGATCCTCTACTAAGCAGAAAGTGCTCCCAAAGAGACAGAAGTATGCAAGCAGTCGAGAAGGAGATGGCCTTGCTGTCAAATGGGCCATGGAGACGCTGCGTTATACGCTCGTAGGCGGCGATTTACTCATTGCCGACTGACCATGGCACCCCTTCAGTGATGCAGAGAGAAATAAGGAAAAGAATGCAAAGGTCACCAGGTGATTCTTGTCCTCCAACCATTCAGTTCCGCAATATGGCACCGGGCTGGATGCCCACCAAATGCAACGCTGATGGCTTTCACGAGACACTGCCATGTGCCAGTTTGCCCAACCTCTATGTGTGAGCAGGGGGGGGGTATGTGATGGGGCAAATGCCTGATGGGCTACAGTAAAGTGCTGAAGAAACAGGTATGTTAGCCCCAGGCTAAACAAATCCCTAGGACCCTGGTAACCAACTGGCAGTTACTCCAAGTTAATCAAGCACTGCCTGAGCCAATTAAGATCTTGCTTAGAAGGCAGAGATAAGCTACTTTTAATTAGGGGAACAACCTGCAGCCATTGCAAGGGCAGGCTACTTAGGGCACCTGGGTTTAAAAGGAGCTCACTTCCAGTCAGGCAGGGAGGAGCCAGAGGAGAAGGAGCGTGTGGGAGAGCTGGGAGCAAGAGCAAGGAGCTGAGAGTGAGGGTGTGTACTGCTGGAGGATTGAGGAGGAACAAGCGTTATCGGACACCAGAGGAAGGTCCTGTGGTGCGGATAAAGAAGGTGTTTGGAGGACACCATGGGAAGTAAAGCCCAGAGGATTGTAGATGTCATGCAGCTGTTACAGGAGGCACTATATGGCTGCGATCCACAGGGCCTTGGGCTGGAACCCGGAGTAGAGGGTGGGCCCGGGTTCCCCCCAAACCTCCCAACTCCTGATCAGACCCAGGAGGAGCTGACCCAGACTGTGGGTTCCACAAGAGGGGAAGAACACTGAGGTGAACAAATCTGCGAATAAGCGCAGGACCAACCAAGGTAGAGGAGGAACTTTGTCACAGCATGGAAAGCCAAACTCAACAATTCAGCATTCACAGGCCATCACAACAATTACATAGGCACATAGCTCAAATTTTCTTAAGTTCCAATGTTTTGTGGTTTAGAAAAATCTGTTTGTATTTTATTGTTGGAGATAAAATTTAATTTGAATTAGTTAGATCACCTATAAAATTTTAATCAAGTGAAGTCAATGACTGGGGACGGGAAATGTAACAGCAGTTGAAGGTAATGTATTAAGAAAACAGAAGATATGCTGAAACCCTCACCGGCCATGTTGATGTTTATTACAGTTAATTATTTCCCTAATACAGCTCTTTTGGGGAAAAAAAAAAGTTTTCAGTAATCCAGCAGAAGCTGCAAGAAACAAACTCGTATTACATATACATTTCAACATCATGATGACCACAGGCATGAAATACATTTAAAAACAAAGTGATTTCAGAGTTTTTGTAACTGTCCTTGAATATTTGTAGTTTGATGCACTTAGCCAGAGAAGTCCTAAATCTTTGGGTACATAAGACTGCTACTAAAGGGTGCAGAGTTTTGAAGGATAAGTTCTCATGGCAGGATAGTTATCTCACTGGAGAATCCTAAGTGGAGACTCTTGAGGTGTTTCCCAGAAGGTAAGCAAGCAAGGTCAGCAATGCACCCTTGTATGGGTTAACCAACCCTACATTACCTTGCAGGAAAACTGAAGCACCTTATGTTCATTTTATTTGTAGCTGAAAAATCCCAAGTGACACTTTAGTTTTATGATGCGGTGACTAGGCACGTCATCACACTACCTGTGAGATAACTCTCAGTAAAAAAAAAACGTGAACTAACCCCAGATTTCTGTGTTTTCAAGACTTTTTAGAAAGCATTCTACACAGTTGAATTTCAGAGCTATTGTATGTAAAACCCTGAAAGTCTTAGGTCCCGTCTACACTTATGAGGTTGCAGCTGCACTGCTGTAAGATCATTCATGTAGCTGCTCTACGCTGATAGGAGAGAGCTCTCCGATTGACATAATAAAACCACTTCCACAAATGGAGGTAACTATGTCGGCAGGAGAAGCTCTGAAGCAACTGAGTGTATACAATATTACTGTGTTACAAAAGTGAATAGAGTGAGGTCTTTTCTGAAAGCTAATGACATATTGGTGATCAATATCATTGTGAAATACTGTACATGTATTAACACGATGTAAGGAATTAGAGTCATTGTATAGTTTACCCAGACAGTAGGGAATGTCACACCTATGTACCTGTCTCATACATAAATTAAGTACTGGGGAATCAGAAACAATGGATGCACCATTAACAAAGAAATCATACTGGGCAGAGGTGGGCAAACTATGGCCACGGGGCCACATCCAGCCCGCAAGACCGTCTTGCCAGCCTGTGAGCTTCCAGCTGTGGAGGCTACCCCCGGCCCGTCTCCCGCTGTCCCCACACCCCCACAGCCGTGCCACAGTACAGGCAGTGCTCTGGGCAGCGGGGTGGTGCACTCCTGCTGAGCAGCACAGCTGCCAGACATGCTGTTCTGAGCGGCATGGCAAAGGGACCAGGGGGTGGGATAAGGGGTTGGAGGTCCCAGGGGTCAGTCAGGGGACAGAGGAAGCCAGGGGCAGTTAGATGGGACAGAGGTTCTCGGGGGGGGGGCTGACAGAGGATGGGGGTTGGGATAAGCATGACAGTTCTGGGGGGGCCTGTCAGGGGTGGGGTGTGACAGGAGTCAGGGGACAGGGAAGTGTGATTGAATAGGTGTGGGGTGCTGGGGCCTGTGCCAAGGGGCAGCGGGTGTGGATAGGGGGTCAGAGCAGTCCAGGACTGAAGCAGTGGGTTGGATGGGGTGAGGTCTTGGGGCCATTAAGGCAGGGGTATGGGATACGGGTTGCGGCAGTCTGGAGAAAGGCTGTAAAAAGTGAGACGGACAAAGTTTGCAGCTGACACTATGATCAAAGATAAGACCAGACTAGTGAAGCACTTTTAAAAGAAGATCTCACAAAAACTAAGGGTGATTGGGCAACAAAATGGCAAATGAAATTTAATGTGGATAAATGTAAAGTAATGCAACATTGGGAAAAATACCCCAAAACTATACATCTCTTAATGAGGGGCTAATTTAGCTACAACTAATCAGAAAAAAGATCTCGGCCTCATCGTGGATAGTTTCTCTGAGATGTCCATGCAGTGTGCAGCGGCAGCCAAAAAAGCAATAGGATGTTAGGAATAAATTAAAGGTGACAGAGAAAGATGGAGAATATCTTATTGCCCTTATATAAATCCATGGTACGCCACATCTTGTATCATACTGTGTACAGATTGTAGTCTCCTCATCTCAAAAAAAGATATACCTGGCATTAGAAAAGGTTCAGAGAAGGGCAACTAAAATGATTTAGGGTTTTGGAATGGGGTTCCATATAAGGAGAGATTAGGAAGCTAGGAATTTTCAGCTTGGAAAAGAGGAGACAATGGGGGGATATGATAGAGGTATATAAAATCATGAGTGAATGTGGAGAGAAGTGAATAAGAAAAGTTATTTACTTGTTCCTATAATATAAGAACTAGGGCACCAAATGAAATTAATTGGGCAGCAGGTTTAAAACAAATAAAAGGAAGTTCTCTTCACACAGCGCACAGTTACTTGTGGAACTCCTTGCCTGAGGAGGTTGTGAAGGCTAGGACTATACAGGGTTTAAAGAGAACTACCGATAAATTCATGGAGGTTAAGTCCATTAATGGCTAGTTAGCCAGGATGGGTAAGAATGGTGTCCACTAGCCTCTGTTTGTCAGAGGTGGTCATGATGCAAGACAGCAGGACAGAGATTCACTTAAATTCAAATTACTTGCTAGGTTCACCTCCCTCTGGGGCACCTGGCATTGGCCACGGTTGCTAGACAGGATACTGGGCTGGGTGGACCTTTGGTCTGACCCAGTACAGCCATTCTTATGTTCAGACAGGGGACAGGGAGCAGGGGGGGTTGGATAGGTGTAGGGTCCCAGGGGGCCTGTCAAGGGGTGGGCGTGTGGATGGGGTCAGACCAGTCAGGGCACTGGGAGCAGGGTGGTTGAATAGGGGGTGGGGTCCCGGGGGCGGTTATGGGCAGGGGGTCCCAGAAGGAGATGGCTAGGGGACAAGGAGCAGGGGGTTTGGATGGGTTGGAGGTTCTGAGGGGGGCAGTCAGGGGGCAGGAGGTGGGAGGGATCGGATGGGGGTGGAGGCCAGGCTATTGGGGAGGCACAGCCTTTCCTATGCAGCCCTCCATACAGTTTTGCAACCCCAATGTGGCCCTCATGCCAAAAAGTTTGCCCACCCCGATATAGGAGATGGGAAGCCCACAGGAAAGGAAGAACAGCACGAGGTCATCCTGCCTCTTGAAACGTCATTGAGCTTTGCGAGATATAAGCAAGGACAAAAGCCATTCTTTGGCATCCATCACTAGACAGACACAAGCTGCAAGTTGTGTAAGATGAGTTCCTCAACCAAGCAGGAGATCAAAGTCTCTGGAATCGAATATATGTGTGAAACATGCTTTAGGTAAAGATCTTTCATCTAAGATGAAGAAATTAGTACCTTGTTGTATCTTGACAACAAGAGAAATTAGGAGGTCCTGACTGAGGGAAAGTCAGCCATTGCTAGTAAGAAAATTACTGGTGAGAGAAACCATCTTGAATAAAGCCTGTATCCTGCTATATTAAATTTTAGATAGAAACATATTCTGTTTTACTTGTAACTCTATCTTTGTTCCTTATACCTGAGCTCACTTAATCCTATGTATGTTTTATTAATAAATTCACTTCATTTTTACCATAAACAACAGTGCTGTATTTAAAGGGAAGGGTATATTTACACCCAGTTAGGTTAATAAGACTTGTGATATGTTTGTGTGTCTTTAGAGGAACAAATCTTATTATTCCTCTTAGCTGTCCCAGAGGGGGCTGAAGATTGGCATACACATGGTTTTGGGAAAAATCCGGGACTGGGAGTGTGTTGTGAATGTGCTTGCTAGAAATCCTGGACTCTTTCCTTCTTGAGAGCAAAATATAGGACATTTCCTGTTTTGAACTGATACAATTAAGTGTATCTGGGGAAGCCCTCACTTTTAGAAAATCTGGTTTAGTATTCAATTTTTTAATTGCCATTCATAGGATGTGTAATTTCCTGCTTAGTGAATCTGCTAATCCATTTTTCTCTCCAGCGAATTAAAGAGTTGTCAGATTGGTGTGATTCTGAATGCACCATTCCCAAAGCTTTATGGCTTGTTGTCAAAGAAGGCCTCATCGTGTGCCTCCCCATCTAAGTAATAGGTAGCTGTGGAATTGTCTGTGAGAACTTGAAGAATTCTTTGATTAGTTTCCAAAACATTTCTACCTAAGTCACCGCCATTAGTTCCGGTATATTTATGTGAATCGTGGATTCTAGATGAGACCAGAGGCCATGAGCCTGAATATGATATGTTTTCCCCAGGCCAGGGCCGGCTCCAGGGACCAGCGGAGGAAGCACGTGCCTGGGGCGGCACATGCTAAGGGGTGGCATTCCGTCCATTCTTGGGGCGGCACAGTCCGGGCAGGCTTTTTTGCTTTGGCAGTTCGGATGGCTTTTTTTTTTTTTTTTTTGGCTTGGGGTGGCAAAAGTGGTAGAGCCAGCCCTGCCCCAGTCCATTTTGGATGCATCTATTATCAAAGTTTTAGACATAAATCAGAGGATATATGGCATTTCCACACATACAGTTCCCTCTATCATCTCCCATTCCATTGAGGATAGAATTTGATCTGGAATCAGCACTTTCATTGGCATATCAGGGATTGCTGGTCTGTAAACAGACTTGATCCACACTTGAAATGGACTGATATGTAACTTGGCAAATGGGATTACAAATGTACATAAACCCAGATGACCAAGAAGTTTGAGGCACCTCTTTATTATCGTTTGAGGGTAAGTGCGAAGTGGAAAATCAGGGTTGTTTTTTTTTAATTTGAAAACTGTATGGTGGGAGGAACGCACTCGTTGCTATTGAGACTAAGAGAGCACCAATGAACTCAGGGGACTGTGATGGAATCAGATTTCACTTTTTAAAGTTACTCCACAATTCCAGGGATGGAAATAAATGAATCACTTTCTTTACTGCCACTATGATCTGTGTTCGCAACTTCTCTCTTACATAATTGATTGGCTTGTGTGTGGGAATATACAACCCTTGTATATGCGCAGATCGGCTGCAATTACTGATAGGCACTTTGTAAACACCCTCAGTGCTGATGAAATTCCGAACAGCACAATTGTGAATTGGTACTGACTCCACACAGCCATAAAACTTGGATATTTTGTGTATGTAAGCATCCTGTAAGTAGAGTGTAATGGACTAATCCATGGGATCCAGTGTAGGGAGGACCGAAGCGAGAGTTACCATGTGGAACTTGGCATATCAGATACATTTGTGGAGGTTCCTGAGATCTAGAACCTGATGTAAGCCACCTTTATTTTTTGGTATGAGGAAACAGTGAGAATAGAAACCTTTTCCAATACACTCCTGAGGTACTCACTCTATTCCTCTGAATTTGACCAGTTTGTCTATCTCCTGATGCTTGGCATTTTTATTAGATTGGTCCCTGAAAAGGGATCAGGAAGGGGAATGGCAAGGAGGAGGGACTGAAATTGAACTAGAGAATCAGTCCTACTTACTTGAAGGATCCACTGATCTGTGGTGATTGCCATCCAAGTGTCCAGAAAATAAGACAGACAGGAACCAAAGGGTGAAGTAAAAGGTATACAACATCTTTATAAGTTAGTCCAAGATCCTCGACCATCACATCAAATTTGATGTTTTTGTGTCTGATCCGCCTGATTACTTACAGAAGAGGGTAGTGGAGCTGACTTCTTTTGACATTTAGCCTTCCTTCTACAGATTGTTTGTTTGGAAGGTCTCTGATGTTGGTAATATGAATAGGGAGAATATTGAGTGTTCCTAGATCTGAGGAGTGAAGATTGATGACAAAACTGTTTCTTTTTGAAAGGAGGAGTGTATAAATCCAATGATCTGAGTGTGGATCTCAAGTCTTTTAATGAACACAGAGATTCATCAGGATTGGTACAGAACAGATTCCAACCACTGACTGACAAATATTCAATAAGCGCTTGGACTTCTTTTGGTAAAACTGACAGATAACCATGATGAGTGTTGCAACACAAAATACATGTAGTCACTAAGGTCTGATCTATATTGCAGAGTTAGGTTGACATAAGGCAGCCTACATAGACCCAACTCTGCAAGCATCTACACTAAAATGCAGCTCACACCGATGTAACTTGCTCTGTAACAATACAGAGTTAAGCACTACACCTCAGAGAGAGGTGTAGTGCTTGAGCCAATGTAGTTAGGTCGATGCAGTGTCAGTATAGACACACTGTTGCTTACATTGACTGTTTGCCTTTCAGAAGCCATCTCACAATGCCCCACACTGACAGTTAAATTGGTGCAAGTGTTCCTGGTGAGGATGTGCCTTGCCACCTCCAGAAGCGTAGTGGGGACATGCAAAATTTAATTTCTGTGGTGGCTGTACATCAATGTAACTTAAGTCAACTTAATTTTGTAGTTTAGGCTTGCCCTGAATGAGCACTCGAATCAACAGCATTCAATACATCTAGAAGAGAGGTTTTGGCAATAAGCTACCCTTCTTCACAAGTAGCTTTAAACTCACCTCTATATTCCGAAGGTAACCTGTGCTTAAACTTGCACAATCTATCCCATTGCAGATAATCATATTCTGCTATGCTGATCTGTAAAACTCAGGAAGAGTAAACCCCTCTCTCCCCCGCCAAAACAAAAGCATTGTCTTGGGTTTTCTCTTTAAGGGTAAATTTCCCAGACTCTCTTGATCACTCATTGGATGCAGCAACCACCAGTGATGGAGCCAGATGAGCATAAAAATACACAAATCCTTTGGATGGCATCTGATATCTACAATCTGCGCATTTTGCATTAGCTGAAATGGAAGCTGGAGTAGCCCAGAGATCTTTGTCTGGATCCAGTATTCCTTCATTAATAGGAAATGCAGCCCAGCTTCAGGATGCTGGCTGCAGAGTATCAAAAAGTTTATATGCTTTTTCCTCAACTGTCTCCAAAGGAACTTCTAGCATTTTTGCCATATGCTTCAATAATTTCTGAAAGGTGATAAAATCATCAGCTGAAGTCTGTGAAATGGTTTTTATAAGGCAAGGAAGAAAAATGAAGTACAGGATCAGAAGGACTGTCTTGATGGGCTGGTATTTTACCATCACTTGAAATCTGTTGTTCCTCTGCATCTTGAACTTGACCAGTAGAGTTATTAGAATTAAAAAAGTTTACAGCAGGTGACTCACAAATAGATCCTGTATATTATGGGAGAACTTGTCCTTGAAATTGTGATTATTGAGGCCATGAGGGCCAATATGGCCACGGTTGTGGACCACAGGAGAAAGGGATGTTTGGCCAGTTTGGAGGGAAACAAGCAGCAGAGTTAGAATTAGCATCCTCAGGACTACTAGGAGGCTATTTTCCATATGCTCCCTAGATTTAATTTCTTTCCATCCGTGTGATTTTCCTTTTTGTGGAGCGCTTCTTTCAGAGTCTGCAGCTGAAAATGTAGTTGTAAAAGGTCCCTGTAGTGAGGATACTGTAGGTGCCTCTCTCTGCTCTGAAGCTTCCTCTGCAGCTGAACCTGCTGGTGCCGAGCAGGCTTTGATCAAGGCTGACAAGGGAAGCTCTGCAGAAGACTGTCCTGAGCACTTTGATTCTGAGAGAGGCAGTGCTGCTGAAGATGGTGCTGAAGAGGAGGAACTCAGGTGATTCTTCTTTCCCTGAGATACTTCAGCTGAAGGGGGTAGTTTCTGCATCAGCTCTGTGCTGCAGTGCAGCATGTCAGGTCCTAGTCTCCCTTTTTCCCACACCAGGTAGAGCTCGTCTGCACTAGCCGCTCTGCAATCCCTGGCACTAGTGGCTCCTTTGAAGTCTTCCTCCTTTGAAGACTCCTGGCAGCAGAAACAGAGCTCAGTGCTGGGAAACAGAATCAGAGATACTCAATCCTTGGATAGCAAAGGTCCCTGACTCTCTGGAGAACCTTCTGAGTCTCTTTTGTCTACTTAATTGCTCCAGAATTAGGTGTCATATTTCTGGTGACAGGAGCATTGAAGAGAGACCTTGTGAAAACAGAAGCCTCAGAGTCTGGAGCAGTTTTCATGGAGCTTTCCATCAGAAAAAGCTTCAGTCTGGACTCTCTCTCCTTTTGTGCGCACTTCTTGAAGGACTTGCAAATCTCACACTCAGTGATATGTTCCTCACTCAGACAGTACAGACATCTGTCATGAGAGTCAGTTATAAGAATGACCTTTATGTGGACACAAGTGCATGCAAGACTCCTACTGGACACTACTAATGAAAATACTTCAAACTCCTGTGCTGGAGCACATGGAAACTGTAAGTGGGATCCATGTGCAGGAACTTAGAGAAGGAGGTTAGAAATTCTAATTACCAGCCTGAATTTGTTCATGGCCAATTTATATCCATTTGGTTTTCTGCTGACATTGTCCTTTAGCTTAAATAGCTCTTCATTCTCCCTCGTATTGCCCCTATCCTCACCTGGATGTATTTATAGAGAGCCATCATATACCTTTTCGGACTTCTTTTTGCTAGATTAAACAAGCCAAGCTCTTTCCAGTTACTCTTTAACATGAGTGAACCAAAAATGTACACAGTATTCCAAATGAGGTCTTAACAGTGCCTTGTACAATAGCGTTAATACTTCCCTATCTCTACTGGAAATGCCTCATCTGACACCTCTTCAGCTGCATCACACTGGTTGCTCAGTCACCCTGCGATCAACCTACACAACCAGGTTTCTCTCCTCTTCTGTTGCTTTCAACTGATGAGTCCCCAGCTTGTAGCAGAAATTCTTGTTATTAGACCCTAAGTGACCTTGCATTTTGTATTACTGAATTTCATCCCATTTCTTTCACTACAGTTTTCAAGGTCATCAAAGATCTGCCTGTATAACATTGGAATCTCCTTTTCTACTGAGGCTGCCAGCTTCATTTGGCACAAAAAGCAGGCGCATGCTGATGAATGTCATTAACAAAAATATCAAATAAGACTGATCTCCCCTTTAGCCAGTTCCTATCTTACAATTCTTATACTGATTCCCATCTTCCCTAATTTAATTAATAATTTCCCATGTGGCACCTTATCAAATATTTTACTGAAGTTCAAGTATAAGATATATTGCACTTCTCTTATTGAAAAAAAAGTTATTTTGACTTTAGTTTCCCTGAACTAGTCACCTCACAAACAGTTAATAATTCCATCTGTTTTATTGTTGTTTCTCCCAGTTATCAATTTGAATAATTTGGTTGGTGTTCTTTTAGTAATTTTATCTAAAAATTCCTTCGCACTCAGATACCCGTTTCTACCCCACAGTACTACAGTTACGAATTCAAATGAACTGGATTATGCTGGCTTCAATCACAGATGTACACTTTGTTGACAGCAGAGGCTGTGTAACCCACCCTGGCCTGTTTATTTCTTTCCTCTAATCATCTCTCTGCCCACCACCATTTTTTTCTTTCTTTCTTTTTAACCTGCAGGAGGCCCTTTGTGTTCCTGTACTGTTTAATAGCACACATGCAGGTAGTCTGATGTCACAGTGTTGGTAGTGGAAAACATTACCAATTGTTCCCTTTCTTTGTGGATTTTAATTTCATTTTCTCAGTGTCATACATACAACAAATAAACCTTATACATGAAAATGAAAAAGTGAAAAATCACACAACTGAAACAATGCCAACATCTTCACACGTGGCACCTATATCTGTGTTACAGACCAGGACATGGTGGTTGTGTCTACTGGTTGGAACAGAAGTATGTAGTCAGGAATTGGAGCTCAGGGTCAGAGCTGGAGTCGGAGGCTAGGAATTGGAGCTAAGGGTCAGAACAAGAGTCAAAAGCCAAATGCCAGAGTAAAAAAAGACAGGAATTGGAGCTGAGTGTCAAAAGCCTGTTACTTGAAGCAAAGCAAGACTGGGGAAAGACCGGATCAGGCTGGAATCAGGTGGGAGCAAGACTGGGAACAAGCAGGTGCAGGAGCTACCACAGCTGTGGGCGAATGCTTTGAGCAGCCGCTGTATTTAAGAGCCTGTCTGCTGGTTCTTCTCACACTCAGGCAGTGAAGCCAATCAGGCAGCCTACTACAGGCTGGCAGCGCTTGTTAGGTTGTCTAGAGACTGGATCTGCTGTAGGTCCTGATTCCTGACAAGCTGCACCATCACACCCACAGGAACAAGGCACCAGTCCCATACACACAAAGCACTGAACACACTAGTAAGTGTGCTATTTAAATTCCCCAAATGCACAAATCTGCATGTTGAAGTGCAGTAATTTTCATACCTTGTTTATTTTCAATTAGCCATCACTAATTTCCACTGTTGTATATTAATTTACATTCTGTCAGGCTCTTGCCACAAAGAGCAATAGAAAGTTGTGATAAAAGTAACCGTGGATTGAGCAATGTCAGGATACTTTAGCACATTTTACACTTTTCATTAAATCCAACTTTAATTAGACAAACAATTAAGTTTCTACCCACCAAGTGTTATTACACCCACATATGAGAATGCAATATCACCCAAAGTGTGTTGCTTCAATGGCTGGATAAAACCAGCTGCTCTGGAGAGAACATCAGAGGAAGTGAAGCTATGGAGCCTAAGAGCAAATTCCTCAAGACTGCATTCAGGATGGTTCCCAATGCTTCACGAAGCCCACCATCAGCACCATCAGAGGGAGCATACTGGGAGTTTTGCCTAACAAATATGATGGGTTCTGTAAGGCAGGGACAGAACCAATAGGCCAGGATCCAGAGATGATGCACCATTCCCAGACCGTTGTCCTGCCCAAATCTCAACTATATCAAAGTCTGACTGGATCCAAAGGCATGATTCTCTATTGGAGCCCTTTGTGTCTGTGCCAAACTACGATAGAAAGCCAATGGACTCAAGGGACATTCCTTCCCTGTCTCCATCGCAGATGATCAGACCATGAGGTCTTGAAATCCATTTGGACTCATGACTTCTAAGGAGGAAGCAATTTCAGGACTTTGGCTGAATAAAGAATCTGTTAATTAAAAGTAATCATGTAATACCAGATAAAACCATTCTCTCAAAATTTATTGCTATATAATACTTAAGCAAATTAAAATTAAAAGAAATGTTCATAGTGCTAAGTTCAGGTTCTCCACTTTAGCTACGGAATATATGTATTCAGAACACTTCCCTGTGTCACAAAAGTGGCTTCATTTTGTAGCCAATTCTTCTTCATATTCACAGTGGAATGTTCGCATGCTTCTTCCAGGGATTAGATTGCATTTTGCTAGCCAGCACTTCCAGATCACGGCAAATGCGGATTCGAGTGGTAGAAGGTTCAATGATATCATCAACAAACCCTGTTTAATTTACCAAAAACAAATTATACACAAACACTATTGCCTCTCAACCACAATATATCGAGTTGTAATTACTTTGCAACATCAAAACTATGCAGTCACTAAACAATTAATGTATTAAATAACCGCATGCAACGGTTAGTTTATAACTTAACTCGCAAGAGAAGCATTTGAGTTAAACTGACAAAGTTGACAATGTGTTTCAATAACTTAAAACGCTTTGCATAAACTTCATTATCAAATAAGTAAACATTAGAAAGCCAAGAAATTTAAACATACAGTGGGGCTCAATTCAAGAATAACTGTAAATTTCATTAGGAAGTTCTATATGTATAGTCTCCCGCAGTTCAAATCAAGTCAGTTCGGTTTACAAATGATAAGATGTATTTTCTGACAATTCTGCAAATTCAGCCTGGCATCTGATAGTGAAATTCTGTTTTTTTCCTGGCTCAAGCCCCAACAATAAACACCGCAGTGAAAACATTTAACACTTCTGTTGATAATCCACTAGCCAGGAAACAATCTATCTTGTGGTGCATGCTACCACGCTGTGCTACTGACACGACTAAAATGTGGTACAAATGAATATACTGATCAGTAGAGTAAGCAGATGTAACTAAAACATATAGGGAACTGATCGTCTGATTGAGAAAGAGGCATTTCTACACACACATTTTTCAGAGTAAAAATGCACTTTAAGGTTCAACTTGTAAGAAATGAAATTTTAAATATATGGAAATACAGAATTACATCCACTACTACAACAACAAAAACTAAGGGGCCTTGGCCAACCACCTAGGGCAGCAGTGTATGTTGGGGAACTGAAGCTGAGCCAGAAGTCTGGTCCCTTCTAAAGTTGACCAGCATACCACATTCAACTCCTCCCAGATTGTCAGAGTGCTCCCAAGTACTACGGAAGTTGTCGAGGTTTTGAAATGTCTCTCACATTTAGAACATTTTTATTACGCTTATCAGCACCTCAGACATGACTCTGTGTCCTACATATCACCAGTGCTTCAAAGAAATTGTATTAGAAGCCCTTCAGATGTGTTGTTTTGTAGCTGGAATTTGGAAAAAAAATTAAAAAAACAAAAATAAAAATGTAAGAGCGTTTGAATAATTTCCAAACTATGATTAGTGCCACTTTCATTCCTAAATCCCTTGTCTTTAAAATGCCCTGTGTGATTAAACTAATATTTGATCAAAGTGTTAGCCATGACCACAGACTATACAAGTGAAATTTGACTCTCAAAGGACTTTAACCAAGGAATTTAAGAAACGAACTTGAAGAACAAAGTCCCAGGTACCTCTGACAGCCGCAGGGAAAGGATTTGCAAACTTATTCACATATTCTGCCTCTGCATCTGTTTCTTTTCCTCTGAAAATGATCTGGACAGCACCCTAGAAAGACATACAAACATGCCCTGAAACTAGACTGAAATAATTAATCCATCTTGAAAAAAAAACTCTTATTTAAGGCATAGGATTTAAAGCTGTCATAAACAGATAGCTAAGGGTTAATGTTTCTTTCACCTGTAAAGGGGTAACAAAGAGAACCAAACACCTGACAAGAGGACCAATCAGGAAACCGGATTTTTCAAAGCCTTAAGGGCATGGATTTTGTGGCGGGTTTGTCTAGGTCTGGTTTTTTCTCTGTTCTATAGCTCTCTCAGCCATGAGAGGGTCTATTTCCAGTCCTTCTAATTTTCTGTTTCCCAGTTGTAAGAGTACAAAGCTTAGCAAAGTATAGTCTTTAAGTGTTTTGCTGTTTTGCATCTGTTATCTGGCTGGGGAGTCTATGTGTATTTGGCTTTAATGTACTTTAAATTGCTCATTTTTTGGTAAGCGCTGTTTATCCCTTTTCTTAGTGTTTATTCATTTTCTATAAGTTGAAAGCCCCTTATTCATGCCAATCTAAGTTACAGAGAAACTGTGTTCTATTCTTTCTTTCTTTTTTATTAAAAAGTTTCTTTTTAAGACCTGTTGATTTTTTTTTCTAGTTGGATCCCACCAGGAACTTGGGCGGTGAGAAAGGAGAAACAGGGGGAGAGGGGAAAAGCTGCTCTCTGTGTTAACTCTCTAGTGCTCCCAGGCGGAAGAAGCCTACTGGGGGAAGCAGAGAGGAGAAATCTTTTCTGTTTTCCTTGTTCTTTGGGAATTGTCTCGTTCTGGAAGAGAGGAGACATGCTTTCTTGCGTATTGTGATGTAAAGAGTTGCCGATCAGCTTAACTCTCAGCCGTCTAGCCCAGAGAGGAAATTCTGGGTTGGGAGAGAGGTGTCTTGTGAGGAATGCGTTTATTTCCCTTTGTGATGAGACTCAGAGCCCTCTGAGTTCCTTGGTGGGTCCCCCAGCGAGAAGAAAAATGTTTTTGGGCGAGACCAGACGGGAGCCAAACCCTGGAATTGGCGGCTAGGTGGCAGCCCGGAGATCAGATCTAAGCTGATAATAAGCTTAAGCAGGGCTTTCATGCTAGGTTCTCAGGTTATGAACGCTAAGGTTCAACTCTGAGTAGGAAAGCTATGATAAAAGCACTACAATAGAAGCTGTGCTATAAAATAGTAAGATACTTCAGAGAAAAATCAGTTGTATTAATCTCAGCAAGCTGTCTCCAGTGATTTTTCAGAGATAGCTATGGCTCCTGGAAGTCAGAAGTGAAACACAGCCTGCATTTACCTTTGCACCCATTACTGCAACCTCTGCTGTAGGCCATGCGTAATTAACATCTCCTCGTAAATGTTTTGAACTCATCACATCATATGCACCCCCATAAGCCTGGAAGAGACAGAAAGTCATTGATATCAGACAAGTGCACAACAGCAACAAACTAAATTCCTTCTGCAAGTATTGCCATTCTAGTGACAAGGACACACTGAAGAGAGCCCAGTTTGGTCCATTTTGAGAGCAACTGCTCAGCATTAGCATAACTTTGCTCCAAACTTCACAGGAAGCTTTTGTCCAGGTTGACCTCTATCAGAAGCACTAAACTAAAGTGAGACAACAGAGGTGTTTAAACCTAATGATATGAAAGTACAACTTTTACTATCTGCTTTTATAAATGTGTCCATCACAAAGGCCTCCTCCTTCCTCATCACAAAAAGGTTAATGTATTGAATGTACAGTAGTGCTATAATACACACCTGCTGGTCTCGACTCAGAAACACCTTTTGAAAATGACAAACAAGTTGTCATTGTAGGTTGAGAATAGTACTTCTGAGCAAAACTGTACCAGAATGAAAAAAGAAAACTGAACAAATTCAGTTGATACTATCCTCATCTTTATGGTTCTATCAAATAGCCAATTAGTGCAGAATCAAGACATCCAATTTTAGCATCTATATTCTTATATTGCTGGTATCAGCAGTGTAATCAATGCTGAACATGAAAAAGAGAAATCAAAAGTTATCTTAAGAGTTCAGAAATTTATATGAAAATAATGTGTTGCCAAGTCATGAAACAGTGAATCTGCTGCAACTAATGAGAACATAAGAATGGCCACACTGGATCAGACCAATGGTCCATATTACCTAGTATCCTGTCTTTCGACAGTGGCCAATGCCAGGTGCTTCAGAGAGAATGAACAGAACAGGCAATCAAGGGGATCCCATCACCCACTCCAAGCTTCCAGCAAACAGAAACTAGGGACACTCCGAGCATGGGGATGCATCCCTGACCATCTTGGCTAATAGCCTTTGATGGACCTATCCTCCATGAACTTATCTCAGTCTTTTATGAACCTAGTTATACCTTTTGGCCTTCACAACATCCCCCAGCAATGAGTTTCACAGGTTGATTGTGCGCTGTGTGATGAAGTACGTCCTTTTGTTTGTTTTAAACTTGCTCCCTATTAATTTCATTGGGTGACCATTGCTTCTTGTGTTATGTGAACAGGTAAACAACACTTCCGTATTTACTTTCTCCACACCATTCATGATTCTATAGACATTTATCATATCACCCCTTAGTCATTTCAGCTTGGAAAAGGAGAAGTCCCAGGCTTTTTAATCTCTCCTCATATGGAAGCTGTTCCATACCTTTCATCATTTTTGTTGCCCTTCTCTGTGCCTTTTCCATTTCTAATATACCTTTTATAAGATGGGGCAACCAGAAATGCATGCAGTATTCAAGGTGTGGGTGTACCATGGATTTATATAGTGGCATTATGATCTTTTCTGTCTCATTATCTATCCCTTTCCTAGTGAGTTCCTAACATTCTGTTAGCTTTTTTGACTGGCGCTGCACCAATGGATGTTGAGTGGATGTTTCCAGAGTACTATCCACAACGACTAAGATCATTTTCTTGAATGGTAGCAGCTAATTTAGATGCCATCATTTTGTATATATAGTTGGGATTATGTTTTCCAATGTGCATTACTTTGCATTATCAACACTGAATTTCATCTGCCATTTTGTTGCCCGGTCACCAAGTTTTATGAGATCCTTTGTAACTCTTCGCAATCTGCTTTGGACTTAGCTGTCTTGAGTAATTTTGTATCTGCAAATTTTACCTCCTCACTGTTCACCCATTTTTCCAGATCATTTATGAATATGTTGAACAGCACTGATCCCAGTACAGATCCTTGGGGAACACCACTATTCATTTCTCTCCACTCTGAAAACTGACCATTTATTTTTGTCCTTTGTTTCATGTCTTTTATCCAGTTACTGATCCATAAGAGGACCTTCTGTCTTATCCTATGACTGCTTACTTTGCATAAAAACTTTGGTAAGGGACCTTGTCAAAGATCTTCTGAAAATCCAAGTACACTATATCCACTGGATCACCCTTCTCCACATGTTTGTTGACCCCTTCAAAGAATTCTAATAGAGTAATGAGGCATGATCTCCCTTTACAAAGTCGTGCTGAATCTTCCCCAACACATGATGTTCATCTGTGTGATAATTCTGTTTGTTACTATAGTTTTGAACAATTTGCTTGATACTGGACTTAGGCTTACTGTCCTGCAATTGCTAGGATTGCCTCTGGAGCCTTTTTAAAAAATAGCTATCCCTACTGTCATCTCGTATAGAGGCTGATTTAAATAATAGGTTACAAATTACACTTAGTAGTTCTGCAATTTCACATTTGGGTTCTGTCAGAACTCTTGAAAGAATACTATGTGGTCCTGGTGACTTATTATTGTTTAATTTACCAATTTGTTCCAAAACCTCCTCTATGGACACCTCAATCTGAGAAAGCTCCTTAGATCTGTCACCTAAAAAGAATGGCTCAAGTGTGAGAATCTCCCTCACATCCTATGCAGTAAAGACTGATGCAAAGAATTTATTTAGCTTCTCTGCAATGGCCTTATATTCCTTGAGTGCTCCTTTAGCACCTTGATTGTCCAGTTGTTCACTGCTTATTTGGCAGGCTACCTGGTTCTGATGTACTTAAAAATGTTTTTGCAATCCTTTTTGGCAATCTTTCTGGCTTAGTTAGTAGCTGTCCTCATGGAAAACACTTTTTCTCCCCATGTTTTCAAAGTTTTTTTTTCCTCCTGCAAACTCACTCTCACAGGCCTGTTGAGATCTAAACAGCCCACTCTACTCTGATGATTCAGAATTGTGACAGGAACAAAGAGAAGCCAGTTGGATGCAGAATCTGCACAGTGCTGTAATGATGTGATCTGAGAACTCAATCATCTTCTTAAGTTTTTCTTCATCTGTCCTCTTGGAGGAACCTACCTTTACATGACAGCAGAACAGTACTTCCATGGACTTCTTAATATTCCCTGATGGGCAATTATTCAGATTTTTCATTGGGTGCTGGACCCAAAGATGTTTCAGTGTTGCAATGCCATTTCCACAGGGTGAGCAGCTAAAGCCATCTCTGCTAGTCCTTATTCTAAAAGCAAATGTTGCACAGGCAAGAGATGCTCACAGGGATACCCCTGACACAAACAGTGCTGGCATGTGAGAAGGAAGGTGTTTTTACTCCACAAGGCCCACAGTCTGAAGACTGGGCATTTCACTTTGTCGGCCATTTCAAACAATCAGGAACTAGCCAACCAAACTTTATTTATTATTATTATTATTATTATTTTATTATTATTATTATTTTACTACTAATGATGAATTACAATAAACACACACTAAGTTTCAGTTAAAGTAGAACTGCATAAGAGAAAGGGAAAGAGGAATGGTTAGGGTCCCAAGACCACTTGTGATGGCACACACAGAGGGAACAGTCATGATTTATAACACTGGGCTCCATATGTAACACTCATGGTTACACAGCTCTGAACATTCTGGGACTATTGAGTCAGGGCATGCATCTTCCAAAACAAGGTTCTGAAGGGGCTCAAGGAGCAGGTTCTTAGTGATATGGACAGAGAAGAAATAGGGAGAGATTAGACAGGAAGAAGCAGTAGCTGGGTTTGATGAATGTATTATGCTACAAGGAGAAGTCAAAATGACCCCAGGGTGACAAGCTCAGGAGAAAGGGAGGATTCTAGAGTTTTTGACAACAATAGAGAAAGTAGGGAGAAGGGTAGAAAGATAAGTTCTTATGAGCAGATAAGAAGAGTGTCTTATAAGCAGTTCAAAAGGTGAGGTTGAACCAAGAAGGAAAAGGGAGATGATGGTAGCTGAACCCCTGAGAGCAGCTAAGGTATACAGAGGTTGCATTTACAAGGCACCTATCAGTACGGTGTCTAACAGAAACAACAGATAGATAGGAACAGAAGAGCAAAGGGAAGGGTACTGAGGATAGAGCTCTGAGGGACAATGAAAAAGCCTAAGATAGAGGAGCAGCCATGTAAGGAAACGTTAAAAGAGCAGCAGAGGAGGAAGGAGAAGAACACAGACTTATCACAGCTCTAGGAGGAGAGGCAATAGAAGGATTCAATTGTCCAAAGTGACAAAAAGTTCAGAGAATGCCAAGTCTGGATCTGGCCAGAGTTAGGTCATTTGTGACCTCAGTGAGAGAAATTCAGTGACGTGGAGGGGACAGACACTTGTCTGCAAGAGATCCAAGTGAGGAAATGAAGGTGAGAGCAGACAGACTATTGAAGGAGCTAGTGACAAAGGGCAGGGAGGAGTTGTAGCAACATTCTGACAGGTTAGTAGAGACATAAGCTGCTTGAAAGCTGAAAGAAAGAAGCCTTATGAGAGAGGAAGCAAGAGACAACAGGAGTCCAGAAGGAAGTCGCCTCTGAATAACATTACTTCCAGAAGAACAGGAGGCCTTGGAGAAAGTCAAGAAATAATGACACCTTACCTTTCTGGTGATGATAGTAATTTTGGGCACAGTTGCTTCCGCAAAGGCAAACAGTAGTTTTGCACCATGACGTATGATTCCTCCATATTCCTGAGCTGTGCCTAAAAATTTTTAGAACAAAAAAACCCTTTCAGGAAAGTTACCAAAAACACACTTCAAGTGGACAGCTCTCTTCAGGTGCTGCCAGCAGGTCAGCTAGCACTTATCAAAGCTGCACACCCCCAGTGGGTGTTTACTGTACAATAGTGTTCTCCACATCTCCATGCTGGACAATAGGGTAAGGAAAGCTCATATGGAGAACTGCAGTGAATGTATACCACAGGTGAACAGCAGCTATATGGTATCACAAAACCATAAAAATATTGTTAATAGGTTCCCACTTGGTGGCAAATTTTGGTTCAGCTGAAAAATAGTACGAGACCCCAACCTATTTATCAGAGAAAAATTCCTCCTTATCTGCTCATTTCAATCCTCTGGAAACATAATACTCTGACATGGAGAAGGATGTGTTTTTTCACTTCAGACTCAAGGACAGTTCAAAGCCATCATTCAGGGTCAGCAGCAGGAAAAGACATTCTCTCCGAGAACTTGCCAGAGCTGTGAATCCTACACAAGAGAATAATTACAAACACAGACAGGAAAGACGATCTCAGGCCATACTTGAAAACAAATACTAGGCTCCCACGAGCATACTGCAATTAATTTGGGTAAGAAAACATCAGTGAGACACAGCAGCTCTGGTGAGTTACAGTGAAAAAGAACGAAAGATAAAAATCTGTGCCCTAACTACACTTCTCCCAACATAAAGCAGTCAATAAGGGGAGGATTTGCTGACATGTCCTTTCTTAGAAGTGAAATGAGCAGGCAGACAAAGAGTTTTCCTCCATCACTCTGAGGTCCTGGTTTCCTCTCAAGGTTGAGGAATCATTCCCCTGGTTCTAATGATGGAAATATAGCTGCAAGAGACACCATCCTGAACTTCTGAGACTTGGCAAAGTTGTTTAGGAATCTTAGATCTAAAATATCAATCTCCACCCTCCATTCTCTTTCGGGACCAGAAAATAGTTGGAATAAAATCTTTTCCCTCTGTGCTTAATAGGAAATAGTTCCACAGCTCCCATTCACAGAAGTGAGTCGACTTCTTGCTTTAATAGGTGTTCATGAGAGGGGTTGCTCAGGAGAAACAGGTTGAGGGGTGGGTATACTGGAGGAAGGCAAAATTTCCCAGATCTTATAATCTCCAGCACCCATTTATCCAATGTGATTCTCTTCCATGTGGGAAGACAGCGGGAGAGATGATTTCTGAAGGGTGGAAGGTCGGAAAAATGGTGTATATATAGCTCAATTTAGTTGAACGGTTCCGGGCCCTCAACCAGCCCATCGAAACTGATCCTTGGATGAAGATGATGGTTCTGTAGTGGGTGCAGAGGGAGCAGGTAGTCTCTTTCTCTGGAATCTCGATTTTTTCCTGGGTGGTTCAAACAGTTTCTGGGATCTGGAGAATGAAGTGGAGCAGGATCTTTGAGCCATTTGGGATCTACTAAACCTTCATTTGTTTATAGGTGTGTAAGTCCAAAGAGATCTCAGACTGACTCTGGAATCCTTAAAGGTATGCAACAAATCATCAGAGGTCCCTGTGAACAGTTTGAGGCCATCAAAGGGAAGGTCCTCAGCCATGCTTTGGAGATCCCCTGGAAATCCAGACAGCTGGAACTAGGACATCCCTCCACATGACCATTGCCATAGACTTGGATTGAGCAGCAGTGTTGGCTATGTCCAATGAGGCCTGTAGCGATGTTCTGGTTAACAGGTGACCCTTGTTAACAACAGCTTGAAACTGGTCACACTGATCAGCTGGCAGACGCTCAATAAAGGTGGTGATTTTGGCATAATTTGAATGATTGTATTTAGCTACGAGAGCTTGGCAGTTCACAATCCTAAATTGAAAAGTCACAGATGAGTAGTCTCTCTGTTGAACAGATCAAAGCATTTTTGGTTGTTAACAAATCACATAGCCTTTGCATGATATCATCTGCCATATTCGTTCACTGCCTCCACGACTAGTGAGTTCAGAATTGGATGGGTGAACAGAAATTCAGAGTCTTTAGCTGGGATGTAATATTTCTTACTGACTCATTTACACATCAATGGAATTGTTACAGAGACCCACCAGATGGATTTCGCAAGATCCACCAGGGCCTCATTTATAGGCAGGGCAGCTCGGGTAGAGGGAGTTCATTGGAGGATGTCCAGGAGCTTATGTTGTGACTTTCAAGGGAATCTAGGAGGGAATCTGCAATGTGCTTCATTAACTTTTGGAAATGTCTGAACTCATCAGCCACAGACAACAGGGGAGGCATAACCACCTCATATGGGAAGAGTGATGGGGCAGCTGCCCCTCACTGTTAGAAAAGGGGTTAAAAGCAGCCTATTAGAAAGAGGCTGAGAGGAGTAGCCAGTCATGGCCTGGCAGGCTCATACAAGAAGGGCTACAAGGCAGAGCAGAGTTCAGTAGCTGACTGAAGCTCCAGAGGAGAAGACCAGGCTCCTAGCAGGAGGAAGGAGTGCCAGCACCTGGGACAGAGCAGTGCTGCAAGCAGGGACCAGGGGAGCTAGAGACAGCTCCTGGCTGGCTGCTAGGGCCTGCAGGTTGAGGCCCTGAGGTAAGGGCAGAAGAGGGTGCTGGAGCCACATGATAAGCGGCCTTGGGACAATGGACCGCAGTTGCCACTGAGGGAGTGGCTGGACAGAGATTGCAGGTCCCCCGGAAGCAGGGGAACACAGAGTGTGGCACAGCCAGAGGGCAGTGTCACTAAAGATGATGCCACAGTCCTGGGAGTGGTTCGAGTCCTGCTACAAAAGAGATAGGAGCAATGCACCACCAGACTAGAGGGCCCTGGGAAGCAGAGCTAATTCCCATGACAGCCGGCAGGAGGCGCCAGAATGGTGATTCACACCCCGTCACAGGGAGTAATCTCTTTATCTACTCTAGTCTCTTGTTTCTCAAAGGGTTTTTGTGCCTGAGGCAATGGAGTAGGAGAGTTGAAGCAGAGAAGTGTCTCCTCCATACTTCCCACAAGAAACTAGGGGCCTGGGAAAACTGCTGATGATATGAAGCCCAAGGATCACAGTATGGCCAATGGAGAGATCTGAAAGACATCAGGAGTGGCATCCATTGGTTGCTCGAATAAGGTCAGAGAAACCTGGGGCCTGTCTTTGGTGGAACTCCCCCTTATTGTCAAAAGCGTCAGGATGGAAATCACTTTTCTGAAGTGTTGGGGAGCACTGGATCGAAATTTTTAAATAGGAGGAAAATTCCTCCTCTTTAAGAGGGGAAGCCCCAGCATTCTGAAAGTGTTGGACAATCAAGTGGCACCAGGGGAAAGGTCCCACCTCCATGACCATGCTTGTCTTGGTACCGATAACTTCTTACTACCAACTAACAAGGGAGACTCAGGCACCTACAAAAGAAATAGATCCCTTGAGAATCTGAATTCCTGCAGTACTGGGTGGGTATGAAGAGCAGGGCTCCGTTCTGTTTTTGGTACTGAGGGTATATGCTGCCCTGGGAAGTCCACTCTGGTCAAAGTAGACAGTACTGATGAGGATGCCTCAGGGGCCACTGAGACTGTATGAGAGGCATATCTTCCTGGTACTGAGGCCAACTTGGACGTAGACGGTAATGAAAAATTTGTGGGTACTGTCCTCTGAGAGGTGGAATATTTCGATGATGCAGTGTCCTGCTTGTGCAGCACTGAATGTTTCATTACTGAGCTATGCTTGCTGCCCTTTTTCTCTGCTGAGCCCGGAGCCCTGGTTAGAGAATCAATACTAAGAGTGTCTGGAGCCTCAGTTGTATCCAGAGTAGAACGTGAGGTTTCCACAGTGGTCTTGTTCTGTGGGGACCAAAGTTTTTTTGAGATGGCATCTTTCTGTGGGAATGACTCAGTTTTCTGTGGGTATTCTCTGTGGATTTACTTTGGGTAGACCAAGGTAAATGTGCCGAAGTTGACAGGGCACTGTGTTCGCTCAGCACTGATGTCGGTGGGTGGGAGGGAGGTGGTCTCCTGGCCTGCATCTGAGGCTGGTTGGAGGAAATGCTCCATCATTAAGAATCTGTTTTAGCTCCTGATTTTTTCTTGCCCTGTCTTTAAAAGCAGTGCAGATGGAACACCTTTGTTGGATATGAGACTCTCCCACGCAGCAGATATAATAGGAATGGTCCATCGTTGACCAGGATGGCCTCCCAGCAAAAGATGTACTGCTTGAAGCCCAGAGAGCCTGGCATACCCCAGGATAACAGTTTGTAGGAGGGGAAGGTCCCCATCCCCAAAGGGGAAAGAGATTGAAAGTCTCTCCTTTATCAGGGCACTGATCAGAAGAACTGGTGGAAGCACATACTACAGCTGTTCTGACACAGGTGGTCAACCGGGAATTCATGCCCCACTGGCCCTTTCTCCCCACATCACAAGTCAGGAGAATTAATAGGTGATGCAGTGGGTTTGCTCTCAACTGCACCTTTGCGGGAACAATCTCTCTCACACCTCCCAAGGCAGCAGTGCAGCTGTGCATGACCTTAACACAAGACAGAGTAGGAACACTATAGCTGAGCCCTTTTTCAGGTACTTGGAATCTCAAAATAACAAAGAAATGCAGAGCAAGTGAAGTGCAAATAACTTCTGATTTAGCTGCGATGATGGCAGGATTTCTGGGGTGCTGGCAAGGAAACAGCCCATCTTTGGCTGGGCCCTGCATGATGACTTTGCAACTGCTCTGGCACCGACAGGGGATGAACACACCCTACCTGACAAACACAACCTTAGATAAAGAAACAAAGAGAAAGGGTATTAAATATCCTAGCCCGACTGTCCTCCCACCCCAATCATAGGGAGTTACAAATACAGAGGGCCTACCTGGCAGAAATCCAGGAACATCCACAAAAGTGATCAGAGGAATGTTGAAAGCATCACAGAATCGAACAAAACGAGCTCCCTTCACAGAAGAATTTATGTCTAAACACCCTAATGTTCAAAAACAGAGAGGATGACATTTTATGGTGCTTTTAAACTGTTCTAATAAATTCTAACTTTCTGATAGTGCATTCAGGGTACTATCAGGATCTCACTATATAGTTTTTCTGTATTATCTTGTATTTCATCCAAATTATTCGTTTCTATATTTCTAATTGTGGAGGACTGTTGTTTGTCTGGTTCATGATGTTCCCCACTTCACTTCACTTCAAGGTCATAGATAAAAAAATTTAAAACACCTATGTCTAACTGAAAGTCAGAGAGACCTAGGTGCTTTTAATATTATGGGATATTCTCCCATAATAATACAGCATGCCATAGGGTTATATTACTTTAACACTAAGAATGTGACATGTATTCTATCTGTATTCATTTCATATTATTTCTTTGTATTGCAACCACACAGAGAGGCCTCAATCAGATAGTGATGCGTTGTGGTAAGTGCTGTACAATTCAATGAGAGACAGTTCCTGTGCCAAAGAGCTTACCATCAAACAGTGCCATTTTAAAGTATCCTTTTTCCTTTTCATTGCCATAAACCTTAGACAACTTCATCATTAAACATTATACTCACAGACTTTAAGGTCAGAAGGCATCATTATGATCATCTAGTCTGACCTCCTGCACAACGCAGGCCACAGAATCTTACTCACACCTGTAACAAACCCTGCAACAAACTCCTAACCTATGTCTGAGTTACTGAAGTCCTCAAAACGTGGTTTAAAGACCTCAAGATGCAGAGAATCCTCCAGCAAGTGACCCGTGCCCCATGCTGCAGAGGAAGGTGAAAAACCTCCAGCGTTTCTGCCAATCTGCTCTGGAGGAAAATTCCTTCTCAACCCCAAATATGGCCATCAGCTAAACCCTGAGTATATGGGCAAGACTCACCAGCCAGACACCCAGGAAAGAATTCTCTGTAGTAACTCGATGCCCACCCATCTACACATCGCCATCACAAGCCATTGGGCATAATTACCGACTAGTAGTAAGACGAAATTAATTGGCCAAAATTAGGCTTCTCATTATAACCATCCTCCATAGACAGTAATCAGCTTAGTCGTGAACAGATATGTCTTTTTGCCCCACTTCTCCCCCTTAAGAAGAACTGTTTCCAGAACTTCAAACTTCAGCTCCTCTAAATGGTTAGAAACGCTTGACTAATTTCAAGCCTAAACTCCCCCGCCCCCCCCCACCCCCCCGAATGAAGCCAGTTTATATGCCATCTTGTTCTGTGTCCACATGGTACGGAGACTTAAATAAAATTTCTCACCTCGCGGAACTCCTCCCTGGTATTTATTCCATCCTCCGATTATTTGAGAGAGCAGCAACAAGAAGTTCTGGGGCATCTTATAGATAACAGTACGTATTGGAGCATGAACTTTCGTGGCAGAAACCCACCTTCAGCGATGACATGCATCCGACGAAGTGGGATTCACCCGAAAGTCATGCTTCCAATATGTCTGTTAGTCCTAAATAAGGGGCCCACTAGGACTCTTTGCTGCTTTTACGCATTAGATCCAGACTAACATGGCCTAGACCCCGCTGATAGTTATAGAGCGCAATCATATCTCCCCTCAAGCTCCTTTTGGTTAGGCTAAACAGCCAAGCTCTTTGAAAGTCTCCTTTCATAAGACAGGTTTTCCATTCCTTGGATGCATCTCAGTAGCCTCTCCCGCTGAAACCTGTTCCAGTTTGAATCATCTTTCTTAAACAATGGGAGATCAAAACTGCACACTAGTATCTAGGATGAGGTCTCACCAGTGCCTTGTATAACGGTACTGAACACCTTCTTCTTATTTACTGGAAATACTGGCCTGATGCATCCCAAAATCCCATTAGCTTTTTTCACAGCCATTACACATTGCTGGCTCACATACTCATCCTGTGATCACCAAATACTCCGAGGTAACGGTCCTTCTCCTCCTCTGTTACTTCGAAACTGATGCCGTCTCCCCAGCTTATAGCAATATTTCTTGTTATAATCCTAAATGCATGACCTTGGCACTGTTCATCTATAAATTTCATCCTATACTATTACTCAGTTTAGCAAGGTCCATCCAGATCTTCCTGTATGATATCCAGGTCCTTCTCGTGTTAGCAACCCTCCAACTGTGTCTCCGCAGCTTTATTAGCACATTCCCACATTTTTGTGCCAAAGGTCAGTAATAAAAGATGAAAATATAGATTGGTCCGCAAAACATCCTGCAATGCCTGACAGTATCACTGTTCAAAGTATGTACCCGTTGTAGTTCTCCTCCTTTAACACGTTCCTTTTCCAACCTTCAATTTTCATAACTGATCCTATCTTTTCAATTTAACTAAAAAATTCCCGCCAAAGATGGAACCATATCAAATGCCTTACTGAAATTGAGGTAAATATCATGCACTGCATTTCCTTTGTCTAACAAATCTGTATACAGTCTCAAAGAAAGGGAGATCAAAGTTGGTTTGGCACAAATCTGCCTTTATAAAACCATGTTTGTATTTTGTCACCATTACCTTGACTCAAAATGTCCTTAACTGCACCTCTACCATCGATATAAACGCTGTCCTTGGGAGCCAAAAAAATCTTACCGCGTCATAGGTGAAACACGTTATATATCAACGAACTTAATTGAATCCCCCAAGAGCGCAACAGCCCTGACCCTCCGGAGTGCTGCTTTACCGTGTTGTATCCGAATTCGTGTTATATCAGGTGGCGTTTATAGAGGGGTAGAGGTGTATTTTCTTCTTCCAACATTTTTTCCAAGACCTTGCATACTATAGATGTCAAACCAACAGGCCTAATGAATACTAAGGATCATTTTTTTTCATTTCTTAAAAATAGGAACTAATGTTAGTAATTCTCCCAGTCTATGGCTTACAGAAACCCCCTGAGTTTACTGATTTCAATTAAAAATTCTTGCTAATGCTTCAATTTCTGTGTCATTCTTTAATATTCTGGATGAAGATTATCTGGGCCCCTTGATTTTCCTCCCATTAAGCTGTTTGAGTTTGGCTTCTACCGTCGGATGTGTAATATCTATCCTCCATATCCTCTTTCCCCATTTGCCATCCTAACCAATTATCCTAAGCTCCTCATTAACCTCATTAAAAGACTGAGGCAAAGTATTTATTTAGGTATTGGGCATGCCTAGATTATCTTAACCTCCACTCAGCCTCAGTGTTTAACGGTTCCACTTTTTTCTTTCCTTTTTTTCTTCTTATTTATAGGCTAATAGAGCCTTTTACTATGGTTTTAATTCCCTTTGCAAGGTCCAACTCTACATGGCTTTTGGCCTTCTCACTTTATCCCCTACAGTTCAACTTGATAAAGGTAGACTTTCCCTTGCTATCTCCCATCTCACTCCTTGTAGGCCTTTCTGATTTTTTTCACTTAATCCCTCTCTGAGATGCTTGCTCATCCGCTGGTCTACAACTCCTGCCTTATGAATTTTTCCCCTTTCTTGGAATGCAGGCTTCTGAGAGTTTCTGCAAACTTTGACTTGAAGTAATTCCAGGCTCTCTGCCTTAGTCCACAAGTTCTCAGTCCAATACTTCCCTACTACTTTCCTATAATTCTTTAAAGTTTAGCCCTTTTGAAAATAAAAAACCCTAGTCCCAGATCTATTTTTGTTTATCTTTCCATCTAGTTTGAACTGAATTAGCTCATGATCACTTGAACCAAGGTTGTCCCCTACAACCATTTCTTCTACGAAGTCCTCATTACTCACCAAAACCGAATCTAAAATGGTTTCCCCTCTTGTTGGTTCTTCAACTACTTGGTGAAGGAATCCACCAGCTATCGCATCCGGGAAAATCTGAGCCCTATTATTGTTACTAGCACCTGTCCTCTAGTCTATATCTGGGCAGTTAAAGTCTCCCAGGATTACACAATTCCCATTAGTATTTACTTCATTAAAAACATTAAAGAGGTCTCTCTCCATATCCAAATCAGATCCTGGCGGTCTGTAGCACACCCCAAGCACTATCTCAGGGGAGGCTCTAGTCGCTTTTTTTCCCAATGTGATTTTTGCCCAGAGAGACTCTGCCTTATCCATTCCATCACTTCTTATTTCTTTACAATCTCTCTCATCGTTGATATACAATGCTACTTCACCACCTTTGCCTTTATTTCTGTCTTTCCTAAACGGCACATAGCCTTCAATACCTGTACTCCAGTCGTGACTACTATTCCACCATGTTTCTGTTATCCCTATAATATCTGGTTTCACTTCCTGCATCAGTAGCTCATATGTCTCCACATCCAGTGTAAAACCACAACTTTACTCTGACACGCAGAGCAACACCAGCATTTTCAGTTCATACAGTCAGAATTTAAGGCCACATGAGACCACCAGATCCTCTGGTCTGACCTTTTGTATGTCACAGGCCACCACCACTACTCAGGACCCACACTAACCCAACGACTGAAATAAGCCCAAATTAAAATGAGATCCACAGGCAGAGAATAGGAGGAAGTGAGATGCACTAGTGCTTGAGGCCCTTGCAATTGCAGGGAAATGATTAAGTGAGATACCTGCAGTGTTGTAGCTGTGTCAGTCCCAGGACATTAGTGACACCAGGTGGGTGCTGAAATATTTTATTGTTGCTGAGCTAGACAAGCTTTTGACCTACACAGAGCTCATCTTCAGTCTGGGAAGATGAGCTAAATACAAGATCAAACTGATAGTTTAGCATAAGTAGTTAGATAGTCTAAGGGACCATTCCAGGTGAAGTGGTCCATTAATTATATCCAGATAATTCCTGCAAGTGCCTCATGCCCACATGCTACAGAGGAAGGTGAAACTCCCCCAAGGTCACTGACAATCTGACCTGGAGGAAAACTACTTCCCAACCCCACATATGGTGATCAGTTAAATCCTGGGCATGTGAGCAAGAACCACTCAAGCCAAGCACCTGAAAGAGAGAATGCTAGGTACTACCTGAGAGCCCTGGCCCATCCCATGCAGAGTCCCATCTCCAATCATGGTCATCCCTGATGCTTCATAGAAAGGAGATAAAAAATCTCCCAGAATACACTGGGCGAGGGGGGAGAAGATCCCTTCCTGATCCCTTCCATGTGGCCAGCTGAAACCCTGAAGCTTGAGCTTTAGGAAAAAAGTTACCGTTTCCGTAACTGGTGTTTTTCGAGATGTGTTGTTCATGTCTATTCCACAGTAGGTGTGCATGCCTACCATGTGCACCGGTGCCAGAAGATTTTCCCCTAGCAGTACCCATGGGAGGGGGGAGGGAAGAGTGACCCCTGGAGTGACGCCTGCCTGGCGCAGTATAAGGGGAGCTGCGCGATCCCCCCACCCTCAGTTCCTTCTTGCTAGACAACTCCGACAGAGGGGAAGGAGAGTGGTATGTGGAATAGACATGAGCAACACATCTTGAAGAATGCCAGTTATGGAAAAGGTAACTGTTTTTTCTTTGAGTGATTGCTCATGTGTATTTCACAGTAGATGATTCCAAGCTATATCTGTTGGAGGTGGGTAGGAGTTCACAAGTTCCCGGGTTGGAGGACAGCCTTGCTGAACTCTGTGTCATCCCTGGTTTGGGGGAGGATTGCATAGTGTGAGGTGAACATGTGAACTGATGACGATGTGGAGGCCCTACAAATGTCCTGGCTGGGGACATGGCAACGAAGGCGGCCGACGAGGCCTGTGCCCAGGTCGTATGCCCTCACAATGGGTGGCGGGGGAACACCTGCCAGCTTGTAACAGGAACGGATGCACGAAGTGATCCGATTGGAAAGCTGCTGGGTGGAAATCAGCTGGCCCCTTGCATGCTCAGCTGAGGTGACAAAAAGTTGCGAGGACTTTCTGAATGGCTTGGTCCGCTCAAGGTAAAAAGCCACAGCCGCCGCACGTCAAGCATGTGGAGGCAGCATTCCTGACTGGAAGCATGAGGCTTGGGGCAGAGGACCAATAGAAAAATGTCCTGACCCATGTGGTAGGCGGAGACCACTTTCAGGAGGAACGCGGGGTGTGGGCGGAGCTGGACCTTGTCCTTATGAAAGACTGTGTACGGCAGTTCAACGGTCAGGGACCTGAGCTCTGAGACTTGCCTGGCCAACATGATAGCAACCAGGAAGGCCACCTTCCATGAGAGGTGAGACCAGGAGCACATGGCCAGTGGTTCAAACGGGGGTCTTGTGAGATGAGCCAACACCAGGTTCAGATCCCACTGTGGAACCCGGGGGTCGAGAATACGGGAAAAGATGGTCTAGACCCTTAAGGAACTGGCCAGTCATAGCATGGAAAAACACCGTGTGTCCTTGCACTGGCGGATGGAAAGCCGATATAGTCGCCAGGTGCACCTTAACGGACGAGGGCACCAGGCCCTGGGCCCTCAGGTGGAGGAAGTAATCAGTGATAAGCTGGATTGTAGTGGTCACTGGGGAGACACCCTGGTCTGCCACCCACCTAGAAAATCAGGACCACTTCGCCAAATAAGCACAGCGAGTGGATGGCCATCTACTTTTGAGGAGGACCCGCTGAACTTGCTCTGAGCATGTTCTTTCTTCTCCACCTAACCATTGAGCAGCCATGTCATAAGGTGAAGAGCTGCTAGGTTGGGATGGAGGAGGTGGCCCTGGTCATGTGAGAGCAGGTCTGGGTGGAGCAGCAACGGCCACGGTGGAGCTACCGTCAGGCCTGTGAGGGTCCTGTACCAATACTGCCTGGGCATTGTCTGACTTTATCTTCTCCAGGATCCTGCAGATTAGAGGGAATGGGGGGAAGGCATAGAGAAGCTGGCCTGACCAAGACAGGAGAAAGGTGTCGGAGATAGCACCCCTCCCCAGACCCCTCCAGAGCAGAACCGGGGACTACATTCAGGCCTGTCTGCAAAGGTCTATACTTTAAGAATTTAGGTGTATTCTTATCACTAAGCTAGTTATAGAGGTATAAAAGAAAGAATCAAAATCAATGTCTGCCGGTGTAAGGGCCTTCTCTTACTGTGACAGTCTGAGGCCCTGTTCTTTGGCTAAGCAGCAGAGGCCAGCCATAAGCTGGGAAGCGTATAGTCACATTCTTACATTCCGAACTAGTCACATTGCAATAAGGCGCTATTGGGTTGTTAGGAATACAATCCTGTCCTGATATTCCTATCACCTCCAGAGAAACGGAAGAGTCTAGAAGATGTAAAAGGAAACTTAGTTTGATAGCATCCTCATCTGGCAAGAACTCATTTATCAATAGTTGGGATGTGAAATCCTCATTTCTGTATTGTTCTATCACTGTAGTCTCCACTTCCCTATTGTTTGTCTGTATAATCTCTGTCTGGTTCTGTGATTGTTTCTATCTGCTGTATAATTAATTTTGTTGGGTGTAAACCAATTAAGGTGGTGGGATATAATTGGTTAGATAATCATGTTACAATATGTTAGGATTGGTTAGTTAAATTTCAGTAAAATGATTTGTTAAGGTATAGCTAAGCAGAACTCAAGTTTTACTATATAGTCTGCAGTCAGTCAGGAAGTAAGGGGGGAATGGGAACAGGGAATGGGGTAGGGGAATTGGAATCATGTTTCGCTAAGGGGGAGGAATGGGAACAGGGACACAGGCAAGGCTCTGTGGTGTCAGAGCTGGGAAGGGGGATACTGAGGAAGGAAACTGGAATCTTTCCTTGCTGGAAGTTTACCCCAATGAACATCGAATTGTTTGCACCTTCGGACTTTGGGTATTGTTGCTCTCTCTTCATGCAAGAAGGACCAGGGAAGTAAGAGGGTGAAGGAATAAGCCCCCTAACAGGGATGAGCTACAGCAAAACAGTTCCGACGCACCTTCACTGGCAGCAAGAAGGAACTGAGGGTGAGGAGAGCGTGCAGCTTCCCTTATACCATGCCAGGCAGGCACCACTCCAGGGTTTGCGGGGAGCGCTCCCCCCCTGCAGGTACTGCTAGCGGAAAAACTTCCAGCACTGGTGCACATGGCAAGCATGCACACCCACAGTGGAATACACATGAGCAATCACTTGAAGAACATCATCAACCAGAAACGAGCCCTACAACTGTTGAGCTTTAACCTCCACTCACACACAACTCCTTCATACAATTGTACTCATAAATTTGTCCAGCTCTCTCTTAAAACTCATTGAGTTTGCCTGCACAACTCCTATTGAGAGGCTGTTCCAGAACCTTACTCCTCTGATGGCTAGAAACCTCCTTCTAATTTCCAGCCTGAATTTGTTCTGCCCAGTTTATATCCATTTGTTCTTGTACCAACACTGTCTTTTAGCTTAAACAGCTCTTTGCCCTCCCTGGTTTTTACCCCTCTAATGTATTTATAGAGAGCAATCATATCCCCTCTCAGTCTTCTTTTTGCTAGACTAAACAAGTCAAGATCTTTCTGTCTCCTCTAATAAGACAGACTCTCCATTACCCTGATCATCCTAATATGTCTTCTCTGCACCTGTTCTACTTTAATCTTTCTTGAACATGAGTGACCAGAACAGTACACCATATTCCAGATGAAGTCTTTCAGTGCCTTGTACAAAGATATTAATAAGTCTCTCTTTCTACTGGAAATGCCTCATCTGATACATCCTAAGAGGCACATTTGCCTTTTTACAGCCTCATATTGGTGCTCCTAGTTACCTTATGATGGACTCTCACACCCAAGTCTCGCTCTTCCACTGATGCGTCCAGCTGATGTAGTACAAATTCTTATTATTGGACCCTAAGTGCATGACCTTGGTCTTTGTACTTTTTAATTTCATCCCATTTCTATCACTCCAGTCTTCAAGATCATCCAGATCGTCCTGTATAATATTCTGATTCTCCTCTACATTGAAGATGCCTCCTAACTTTGTTTCATAACCCAATTTCATTAGTACACTCATACTTTTTTGAGTCAAAGTCTTTAATAAAAATATTGAATAAGGTTGGTCCCAAGACCTATCATTGAGGAACTCTACTTATAATAACTCCCCTCCAGCCTGACAGTTCATCTCTCAGCATAACCTTCTCCCTTTTAGCCAATTCCTTCTCCATCTTACAGTGTTTTTACTGATCCCCATCTTCCCTAATTTAACTAATAATTTCCCATGTGGTACCATGTCAAATGTTTTCCTGAAATCCAGGTATATTACATCTACTGCACTTCCCTTATCTAAAAAAAATCAGTTTCTCAAAGAAGGAAATCAGGTTAGTCTGGCATGATCAAAATTTGGTGAACCCATGTTGCATTACCTCCCCTTTACCATTTACCTCCATGATGTTATTTATTCCTTCCTTCACAATTTGCTCTGAAACCTTGCATACTATTGAGGTGAGACTAACAGGTCTGCAATTGCCCAGACCACTTTTCTTCTCTTTCTTAAACAGAGGTATGATGTTAGCTAGTCTCCAATATTATCGTTCTACCCCCAAATAATACATTTATTAAAAATCCTTGCTACTGGACTAACAATCTCATGTGCCAGTTCTTTCAGTATTCTAGTTATTTAGTCCCCACCCCGATTTGAGTGTATTAAGTTCTAAATTTTTCTTCCACCTCAGAGATGGTCGTTTCAACTTCTAGACACTCATTTCCATCAGCCGCACTGCATCTATGCACATTTTCCACATTATCGTTATTCAAAACTGAGACAAAGTATTCATTTTAATTTTATCCCCTTCCCTTCACACTGCATAGCAGCTCAACCTCATCCTTCTTTATTTTGTTTATTTATAGAACTAAAACAAATTATTTATTTTAATTTCCTTGGCAACAGCTAATGCAGCTTGACTTTAGCAATTCTCACTTTATTCCTACATTTTCTAATCTCCATGATGTAGCTTTCTTTGCTAATCAACTTCCCTTTGCATTCCCTATAGGCTCTCTGCCTACTCCTAATAACCTTTTTGAGGTGGTTAATCAACCACCTGGAGCCTCTCTCGCCTTTTCCCGGGATGAAAATTTCAGTTTTTGTATAACTGATTTAAAGAAATTCCAAGTCTCATCCACAGTTAAGTCCTTGAGCTCTTCAGTCCAGCTGATTTCTTTAGCTAATTCCCTTAATCTCTGAAAATGCCCTTTTGAAGTTAAAAACCATAGTTGATGACCTTGTTTTAGTTAGCCTTTAATTTAAATTCAATCAACCTGTTATCACTTGATCCAAAGTTCTTTCCTAAGACCAGCTCTGCTATTATGTCCTCGCTAGTTACTAAAACACTCAAAGAAGTTTCCATGCCAAAAAACAAATAAAACTTATATATTTTATCATATTTAATCTATACAAAACCAATACAGAACAGAGATAGCCTTGAGCTTTTAGACATCTTTGCCAAAATTAAAAATTGAATCAAAAGCAAAACAGCAGTAAAAACTGCAAGTTTTCTCACGTGCCAATAAGAAAGTTAGCAATTTAACTCAGCAAATGTTTGTATTTGATCAAGTTGCTTTTCAGAAAAAGAACCATCATGGGTAGTCATACGACCATCTAATTGTCTCAAAAATGTAATTTACCACATGGAGACAAAATCATTTAACACAGGGAACAAAATTCCCTTCAAAGTAATGTAAGAATTCCCATACCAGATCAGACGAGGGATCTATCTTTAAGAAAGGGGAAAAAAGTGAACTGGGCAACTACAGGCCTGTCAGTTTGACATCTATAGTATGCAAGGTCTTAGAAAAAATTTTGAAGGAAAAAGTAGTCAAGGACATTGAGGTCAATGGTAATTGGGACAAAATACAACATGGTTTTACAAAAGGTAGATTGTGCCAAACCAACCTGATCTCCTTCTTTGCAGGACAGTAAACAAGATTTTGTTTAACAAAGGAAAATTACAGTGAAAGTGTAATTTTACCTTTCGATTTCATTTAATGGCATATGGAAATGGTTTCCACATGGGGGAATTATTTACAGCGGAAATGGAATAGATGGGGTATCAAATGAATTGACAAAGTGGATAGGAGGAACTGGTTAAAAGGGAGATTAAAATGGTCAGTACAGAACTTAATGTTGGTGAAAACTTGGTCAGGCTGGAAGCGGTTACTAGTTGGAGTTCGTCAACGGATTTTGGGACCCAATCTTTTTATACTGCCTTGGCACAAAATGGTGGAATATAACTAATAAGTTTTAGCGAGATGACACCAAAGCTGGGAAGGTGGCCTCCCGCTAATTTACTAAGAAGTAACCCGGAATAATTATTACAGAAAGATCCTTGGTATTGACACTTTGGTAAACGGGAGTTAAATAGTAAATAGAAAATGAAATTTTTAATAGCATTAACATGCAAGGTCATTGCATTTAAGGATTAAAAAGACAAAATATTGCCCTAATCCCAGCTTGGGGGAGCCATCATTCGCAAGTAACAGAGGAAAGGAGGCCCTCGGACGTATTGGTTTGATCACAGGTAGTAATTGAGCCAGCAAATGTGAAAATATGGCCGTAAATAAAAAAGCTAATGTGGTTTTTGGATGCCATATCAAGGCCAAGGTATTTCCAGTAGAGATTAAGGTAGTGTTAGTAAACCAATTATAACATAGGCCTACTGTGCTGATACCTCATAAACCTGAAGAACACTTGTGTTGCAGTTCTTGACATCCCATGTTTTTTATAGAAAAAGATGAATTCAAACTGGGAACAAGGTTTTCAGAGAGAGGCTATCTAGGAATGATCCAAAAGGAAGCCACAAAACCTGTTGTTCTAGGAAAGGAGACTCAAAGGCTTGGCTTTTTTGCCCTAAACCCCAAAAGGAAGGCTTTGAGGGGAGAAATGTGTTATTGCTCTCTATAAATTATCGGAGGGAAAAATACCCAGGAGGGAGAGAAATTAATTTTAGCTCAGACACAATTGACACGAAGAACAATTGGATATAACTTGGAATAGTTTAGACCGTTAAAATTAAGACAAGGGTTTCTCTAAACCATCAGAGGAGTGAATTTCTGGAACAGCCCTCCAAGGGAGAAGTTGGGGCAAAAGACATATCTTGGCCTTTTTCAAGACTAAGCTTGATACATTTATGGAACGTGATAGGTTATATAGATGGGATAGCCTAATTGCAATAATTTGTCTTTGACTACAAGTGGTAAATATGCCCTATGGCTTGTGGATCTGGACGATGTAATAGGGTGGGATCTGAGTTACTACAAGAATTCATTTCCTGGGGTCTGGCTGCCCGTGAGTCTTCCACATGGCTCAGGTTTACGTTGATGGCCATATTTGGGGTTGAGAAGGAATTTTCCTCCAGGGCAGATTGGCAGAAGCCCTGGGTTTTTTTTGCCTTCCTCTGCAGCGTGGGGCACAGGTCACTTGCTGGAGGATTCTCTGCACCTTGAAGCCTTTAAACCATGATTTGAGGACTTCAATGGCTCAGACACAGGCCTGATACAGGAGTGAGTGGGTGAGATTCTGTGGCCTGCATTGTGCAGGAGGTCAGGCTAGATGATCATAATGGTCCCTTCTGACCTTAAAGTCTATGATTCTACGATTCTATAATCCAGTAACAGTAACCTATGGCTAGTACCAGAGAGATGTCAGAGAAATATGAAAGGGAAAAAAGGGCTAATCCCCATCAGTTAATTACAGATTATTGTATGCCCTGAAACAGAAGGGTTTATAGCCTTTCCACATTTTTTCATCTTTTAAAAAGAATCTTTACTATGGCAACTTCAGATCTGCTTATTATTAAACAAAATGTCTAACCTCAATTAATTATACATAGATATAATGGTAATAAGCTCCACAGGCTAGTTGTGTGTTATGTTAAAAAGCACATCATTTATCAGATTTCAATTTGCTGGCTATTGATTTCACTGAATGCCTCCTTGTTTGTTTACTGTGAGAAAAGATGACAATAAGTGCCTGAACTGCCCTCTCCATTCTGTTTATTTGATATAACTTTATCATGTCCCTCAGAATCACCATCTTGCTAAACAAAATGGTTCTAAACTTTTCATTCATTCTTCAGATGGCAGTTTTTCTATGTCTCTGGTTATTTTTGCTGGCTGCCTGTGAATCGTCTCTCTTTCAGCTGTGTCTAGGGTTGCCAACTATCTAATTGCCACACCCAAAGACTTGTGCCCTGTCCCTTCCTGAGGTCCCTCTATCCTGTTCCTTTACCGAGGCCCTGTCCCCCACTCACTCCATCCCCTCTGCCTCCTTTGCTTGCTCTTCCCCACTCTCACTCCCTTTCACTCGGCTGGGGCAGAGGGTTGAGTCCAAGGAGCGGGTGCGGGCTCTGTGAGAGAGTTTGGGTGTGGACTCTGGGCTGGGGTGCAAGAGAGAATGTGGGTTCTGGGAGGGAGTTTGGGTGTGGGAGGGGGTGAGGGATGGAGTTTGGGTGTGGGAGGGGGAGTTTGGCTGCGGGCTCTGGTCTGGGTCAGGTGTGCAGGAGGGGATGAAGGGTGCAGTGCTTATCTTGGGCAGCTCCTGAAAGCGACTGGCATATCCCTCTGGCAGCAGCTTCTTAGAGAGGGTGCCAGGAGGTCACTGCGAACCACTGTCCACAGGCACCACCCCTGCAGCTCCCTTTGGCCGCTGTTCCTGGCCAATGAGAGCTGCAGAGTCAGTGCTTGGGCTGGGAGCAGCACGCGGAGACCCTCTGTGCCTTCTCACAGGGCCGCAAGGACATGCTGACTGCTTCCGGGAGCGGCGTGGAGTGAAGGCAGGTAGGGAACCTGCCTTAGCTCCACTGTGCCCCCGGAGTTTTAGCGCCCAAAATCTCCTGGTTTGGCTGAACTAGCCTCCAGGAGACTCCCAGCGAAAGCGGGAGGGTTGGCAAACCTAGCTGTGTCTGTTTGGCTAGGAAGCCCAAACGCCATATTCTGTATGATGAAGTACCACTGATGTATAGTATGGATTTAGAATTCTTTCAGTAGTATCCTCTCTCATTTATTATGCATCCTTAGCTGCACATTGAGCAAAGGTTTTCAATGAGCTGACCAGTAAGATGCATGTTGTCTTTTCTGAGCGGTAGCAGTTGAGAATAGTTTTTATTCCAGACAACATAAATCATCTTACACTGATCAACATGGAATTTTATCTGCCATCATGCTATGCTGCCCAACTAACTAGTTTTGCTTAGTCCCACTGAAGTTTTTCATTGGTTTCTCTAATATTGACACAAAATTATTTAGACTCATAATCTGCAAATTTTGCCACTGTTTACCCCACTTTTCCAGATCATTAATATGTGACATAAAATGCTAGTCCTACCACAGAACCTATTCCACTATTAAACTTTCAGGGGAAAGTGAATCATAGATCCAACTTTTAGACAAAGTACTCCTAGTTACTATGGTGACATATGTCCTCCCAATGTGTGTAATAAACAAAACACAATTAGCAGGCAGCTTACAAACACCCTTTTGTTAGAAATATATATTCCAGCACCAGGCATCTAGCTCCTACCTGATGCCACTTTGGGTTGATTACCCAGTATTCCAACAGTTCTTCCATTCATCCTTGCAAATCCAACAATCATGTTCCTAGCATAGGAGGGCATGATTTCAAAGAATTCCCTTTCATCAACAATCTGCAAGAATGAGATTTAGACAGAATCCTCAGGGCTAGATGCTGGGAATTACAACAATATCAATGTTACAGAGAAAGAAAAATCACTGCTTGGGAATTAGAAGGTTTTAAAAATGAATCTCTCTCTCCTTTACAAATGCATATGTCAATATGTTTTTGATGCTGCATTTACTTTTAAATATATTCTATCAGAGTACTCCTTCAGCATGACATCAAAGCAAACCTTTTAAAGGATTCCCCTGTAATAAGGGCACTTTTCTAGTTTTCACAGACCCTCGGTTAGTGCAATTCCATTCCATTCCATTCCATTCCATTCAGTTGAGCCATGACAATTAATACCAGCTGAGGGTCTTCCCCACATCTTTACACTGGTACAGAAAAACTCCTGGTCTGCATGTCAAACAGAGATCACTGACCCCCTACTTGGTAAGGCAACTCCCATCTTTTCATGTACTGTGTATATATACCTGTCTACTGTATTTTCCACTCCATGTATCTGATTAAGTGGATTTTAGCCCATGAAAGCTTATGCCCAAATAAATTTGTTAGTCTCTAAGGTGCCATAAGGACTCCTCGTTTTTATACTATGTCAATGTCATCTATCTAACTGAGACAGTAAGAGAAACAAGGCAGGGCTGTCTCCCTGAAAAGCAATTCTCAGCCATGCTCTGCTTTTACCACCGATAGGGACAGGCAAGGAAGATTCTTCAAACCTCCCTCATAGCCAAATTACTTTCTGTGCCCCTCCGCCTCTCAGATCAGGGCTAAATTCCTCATACCAGCCCTTATTCCTAGGGATGGGCTTCTCAGAGTGTGTTCTGTAAAGTGATGTCCACAGAGACGCAAAGCAAAGTTCACGTGTTCATAAGTGTGCATAATTATAGATGGTGCAGTACTGATACCTATATTATGGTTTCCTAACACTTCATCATGAACCCCTGTTTTCAGCTGCTTACAATAACTTTGCCTACTGATCATTCAGGCTGCAGTTTTCCATGCTTGGTCTCTGTCTCAGAATGTTTTGTTAAGTTTGAGTGAAAGCAGTTCAGCTATTTCTGAGTACATGGTAAAGGACAGACATTTGTAATAATGCAAAAATATTTGACCATATTTTAAATAGCTCTATGCCTCAGGGTGGCATTTTCAACAGCAGCTGGCTTAGGAGCACAAGTCCTATTGAAAGTTAGTTGGACTTTTCTCTCTAACTCGTATAGGTACTTGTGCAAATCCCATCCTTTCTTTTGGAGCAGGTGCTTGAATTTTGGCAGGCGGATAAGTCCTTTGCTTACCCCCATGACAATTCACTCACATGTGGCCAAGTTTTTAGCTCTCGCAGCAGAATGTGACGAGGTTTGCACCTTAATATTCAGAACATTCCACCCACACTGAACATGCTCCCAGACCCCACTGAGCCTCCGGCACCATTATGAAGCAGCTCCCCAGAGCTGAACTGCCAAATAAACTGCATCCTGTTACTCGTGCTTTCCCCCATCAGAATACCATTTGGTTACAGGAAAATGCTGGGAGCCATTAGACCATGATTTCTGTGATTTCATCTTTTCTATAGACCAATATTAATAAGTCCATGCACATATACTATACTTTAGCAGGCAGGCAAATATCAGCGTCACCATCTATTTTACAAGCTCGATGGAGACTAGGCAGTCACTTCTGTCAAACTTGAGACTATACCCTAATATGGAAGAGCCAATTCACACCCCTTTTTCCACACTGCCTCTCAGAAAATCCGAAAAATCTAAGTGATAGGGCACGCTTCCAGTACAGTTGAGTTATTCTTGTACATGTAACCCACTGCTTCAGTGTGTTGCACACTATCCCCTTGTGGCTGGTCCACAGAGGATAACAGCATATGACACCTAACATTTAACTCAAGTGGTACAGCTATGAGCCATGAATCTGGAGGTGTAAAATTCAAACCCTGATGATGACCTGCAGGGGAAATTGTAACAACTGCACGATATTTATTTTTTGTTAAAAAACATGAAAATATGTTAAGAACATTAAGACTGCAAAATAAAGCACTAAAAAAGTTACAAAACCCCAGTATGAAAATTGCTCAAGTAACCTTAATGCTACATCTGCATTATGATATCACATACTATTTTTTTCCACAGGACACCTATGCCTCATTCCATGCAACTTTAATTCTAGTATTTCCAAACTTCTGAGTGCTTGACTTTGGAAACGTAATAACATTCTTTTAATTCAAGTTTCTATGAATAGATTAGAATCACCAAAGTTTGTTTCCCTTTGAATTAAGGAAAACAGTAAAACATACAACAACGTTATTTACACACATAAGAGAAATAAAAAGATAAGGGCACTAAGGTGTACCATTTTCCAGTTTTTTATCTGGGAACTGCCTTATCCACTTTTTAAGAAAAGAAACATGAACAATACAGTCTTCCATCTATGTGATGGATGGACATTTGAAAGAGAAAAATGAGTCCTAAAGACAAATCCCAAATCTAAAATTCCTTTCATACATTACATTCCTTATTTTCGCTATTTTTGTTACCTTTGGATTTATGATCAATGCATGGAGAAAGAATTATCTGAATGGCTATTATGAAGACAGAGTTAACTATAAGTAGGTCTCCTGTGGCATTCTGCTAGTTTGCTTCCAGCATTCTGAGCCATTTATTAATTTGTCACAAATACTTTCTTTAGAACAGAAGGCTTACCGAATGTACAATGTCGACCATATCATAGGCTTTAGTAGACTCCATTGGGACAACTGTGTCCAGCTCAGGAACCAAGCGATTACTTCAGACAAAATGCAAAGTAGTTAAAAATGACATGAGTATTCACAAAACCAGATTAATTTCCATACAGAAGACATACACCTGTAACTCCTCCCATTGGGGACTGCTTGACAAGACTCTATCTGGATGCTGGCATCTTCAGCCAAGCTTTCCAAATACAGAGAAAAAAAATTCCTTAGTTTTAACCTGGCGACTTGTGCGTAAGACATAGAACAGCGGTGTGTGTGCGTGTGTGTGTGTTCTTACAGGACTACAGGATCTGTACATCTTCCGTCTGTTGCAGGCTCTGCTGGCCACAGTAGCACAGGAGCAGCTGCTACCAAGAGATGGTAGGGTGAGGGGAGACAGAAAATAGTTTTTACGGGAAAGGGGAGAAGCCTTCTCATTTTTGTCTCCCCAATCATTGGGCTGGACACAGTTGGAGGGCAGGAGGGGGGGGAAGAGAGAGAATCACCAGTGAGAAAAAAGTTGCCTGTAACCATACAAAGCTCCAGTCAACCTGTCTAAATTAAAATAAATAAAATTACTGCTCTTTATATCAGCCCTAAAGCAGTGATGCAAATCCATGGGCTGACATCTTTCCTGTCTGAGTTATGATGGGGGAGCTGGGAGGGACGGGGGACTTCTCTCCTTTGCTTTCCCCGCTGGCCACAAAGTCTTTTGCACAAGGGAGAATACATTTATGAATAAAATAAAACTGGTAGGAATACACAGTAAAATAGTTTGTCATGTGGCTGTTATAATATTTTACTCAAATGTTTCCCTAAAATCATTATCTAAAGAAATCCTTAATTTGAAGAAAAACAACTGATTTTAATTAAATCATGCTAAAAATAAAAGAAGATATACATTTATCAGACTCAGAGATATCAACTGTGCAGAAAATGTTTGGGTATAAATGGCTAAAAAATTCTGCAAGATACTTGGGAATCCAACCTTAAGTAACCTAGAGGATCTGTACAATGGAAACATCAAACCATCACAGGAAATACACAGAGCTCTGGAGTGCTGGAGGAATACCACAGTCTCTTGGTGAGAGAGAATTGCCATCAATAAAATGAACGTTTAGCCCAGGATACTGGTCTTGTTTCAAAGTCTTCTTCAAATCATAAAACTCCAGCAGTTATCCAGAGGATGCTGTTACAATTATACAAGTAAGAGAAGGCTGAGAATAGATGCAGCTACTTTACACAGACCCACTATGCAGAATGGACTAGCTGCTCCAAATATAATATGGTACTATCAAACAAGCCAATTGTAGGCAGTTGTTGGTTAGTTGAGGTACTCTAATCCAGGCAAATACTGGTTTTTATTGAACAAGAAAATTGCAGTAATATTTCTAGGTTATCAAGGATTAATAAAATTACACCTCCAGAATCTGTACGCACCCTTTGGCAAGGGCCTCTGTAATTGGGTCTATAAACCTCATATTGGGCATAGAAAGAGGGGGAGGACAGTTCCTCCTGTTTACAAGCAAGCAGCTTGATCACATCCCCCACGCAGCTGCCAGAACTGCCAGTCATGGAGGCAGGCACCCACAGCTGCAACCAACAGAGTAAACAGGACCTGCTATAAAGGGGAGAGTACAGAGAAGGAAAGGGAGGCAGAAAGGCCAAGGATAACAAAGAAAACAGCCCTGCACCAAGAAAACAGCCAGGAGAGTAAGGGAGACTGCTAGCCCAACAACTGAAGGGCTGAAAGACTTAACTGGGTTAAGGGTCCAGTAATGGACCTGATTGAGGATAAACTAAGGAAGTTCAGTGAAGATTAGCTGAGATGCCTCGAAAGACCACACCAAGAGACAGTGACAGCCTCCCTTTGGGGTTTTGCCTATAGTCCAGACTTTAACACAAACAATGAACTAGAGTTTTCAGAGTGGAACAGAAACAGAATATTCATGGCTGACCAATTGTTTACTGAAGAGAGTCTTCTAACTCCTTCAGTAAATACCAATTTTTATTGGCCTGCGTTCCCATGGGATGAGTACTTTCAACCTAGGAATTATGGCCCTAATCAAAGCTAGTCAATTGGAGCTTTGTTACTGACTTCAGTGAGGATAGAATAAAACCCTATATTTCTCAGCACTGTAAATAAACTCATTTATAGAGGAAACTAATTTCAATAGCTTCTGGACTAATAGGAAACAACTATAACTCATAATTCACATCAGTATTTACTGACAATTTTTCTGGCAAGAAAATATCTGTATATATGATATAACAGGACAAGGATTTAGGCAGACATATTACCTCAGAGAAACTGGCTTAGATTTGGGGGAAAAAGAGCAGTGCTCTTGATTCATAACACTATATAAGAAAAATCATTTAAGATGTCGGTGTAAGTATCCACTGAATAAGTATTAAAAAATATGGATGGTAAGAAACATTGGAGAAATTTGTGGTGAAAAAAGGTTATTTTATGCATATATGTTGGATATGTCAAATTATTAGAGCACCGAGATGCAGTTCATAACCTCATATTACAAACTATTGAACATTTATTACACAGAGATCCTGTGAAAATAACAAGGAGTCCTTGTGGCACCTTAGAGACTAATACATTTATTTGGGCATCCTGTAGTAATCCTTCTGAGGCTTGCTAGTGGAAATGGATCCCAGTCAAGGAAATAGAGAATTCATCTCTCATCTCTTAGTAGCTGCAAGATGATTGGTAGCCTCTCACAGAAAAAAATAAATTGCCCAATATTAGAGTAATTGTTTAAAAAAAAAAAAAACAACAAACCACATGGGATGCTACTGATATGGAAAAATTTACTCATCGAGTTCATACATGGCAGAAGACTACAAACATAACATTTGACAAATGTCTCAGAATGTTAATCAGTATCATAGACTCTCTTGGTTTGTTAATATCAGACAAGGCAGAAATGTCCTCCTGTTTAAGAAAATACATCATCCTGGAGATATTGTTTCTGGGTAAGGAGGTTTGTCCTATAACTTATTCCTGCCTCACAGGAACACAGGATGAATCTCTAAACAGTGACTGGCAAGTTCATTTTTGTAGTGGTTAATACTGTATTTCTGGTAGCTATGAGACAATGATTTATAAAAAACTGCTAAACAAAGTACATATATATAAAACTTCCTAAACAAAGAGCTAACAAAACATGTGCACACATACATGTTGGAAGAGGGAATTAATCAGTGAAGAAGGCAAAAATCAGAAGTCTAGCTGCAAGATGCTCATTTCCTTGTATTCACACTGTCAGAAAAAACATTTGACATTAAACTGACAACAACGTGAGATATCATGTGCAAGCCCCTCACTTACCTAGGATCATGGCATTTGCGAACAGGGGCTGGATCACGATTACTGAGAGGTAGGTAATTAAAGAACTCCCTGAGATTGAGCAAAGCATCTATATCATTCTCAAAGGCTCTGTGTGCGACCCCTGGAGAAAAAAGCCAAAACAATACTACTTTACAAGGGTTCCATTTGGATTTTTTAACACATCAATAAAGCCATCAACCATATCAAGATTTTTGAAGCCAGCAAAGCCATCAAGTGTTAAACTCCAGTAAGGTTGAAGAGTCTGAGAATCATCTAGGAATGTCAGTCTTCCTTCCTTGAGGAGCTCTGGATCACTCTCCTTATTTTTGTGTTTTAAAAAATAGATTTACTACTTTTTGCAGCTCATTGTGGTTGGATACCAGGATGTTGTATTAGACCCAAATGAACGTTACTCATCTGTAACCAGAGTTCTTTTGAGATGGACTCTGCATATACACTCATGCCAGGCTTTGACCAGTACAGCTTGAATGGTAGGACTCTTGCTAGCAGTGCCCACTGTCGCACTCGTGTACTTTCCTCAGACCTCCTCATAGTGAATACAGATCATTGCAAGCAAGGGTATAAAAGGGGCATGAGTGCTCCATTCCCCTGCAGTTCCTTCCCTTCTTTACTTCCAGGTCCTTTAGTAAGCAGGACTCTGAGGAAGTGGGGAAAGGTCGGTGTGGAAGTGTGATTATGTAGAGTTCATCTTGAACTCCAGTTATAGGTACGTAACTTTTATTTCATCATCAAGTGTCCTCTGCATATTCCTACTCATGGGAAAGACTAATGAGGTGTGCAGAAAGTGGTCCATTCTCAGAGAGCAATTGATATTGCTCCTCACTCTTCACTGGTGTATGCCTAGATACTACTGTGATGGATGCACAGAAATGGTTAAGTAGATAGATTCTTAAAGGTCTGCAGTGATACCCATAGGCACCCCTATATACTCCTTTCCTCATATTCCATGCATACCACATTCCCTCCTTCCTATGCTTAACATGCCTCTTCTTCTGCAAATGGACAGCCTACTCTGATCTGGCCCTTATGAAGTCTACAAGGCCATGAGGCCTGTCTGGGCCCATTCAGGGATGCAGTGTGTTCACATAGACTTAACTTTTAATAAGTAAATGATTGACCAAACCAACTCTACTAAATTAGCTAAAGACCCCAGTCCTCACAGAGGCCAACAGAATAAGAGAGTTTTGGAGCTATACCAAGTCTTTTCTGAGATACGATGAGTCAGAAAAAGGGTTCTGAGACGTGACAATTTCTAAGAATGGATAATTGTATTAAAATATTAATAACCACGCCTCCAAAAATCACTTTGTACAACATCCCCTTAGCTTCCCTTAAAATACCTACTCTAACATTGTCTCACACAGACATTTTCACATAGGTTTAATTCAGTTTTCTCAAAGCTAGAAAGGAGGACAAAATTAAGCTTAAAATGAAGAACTAGCTTCAACTTATGGCAACATTTCTTTCTTTCAAAAAGTAAACTTTCACAACCATACTCATTAGTCAGATTTTGTTTAGTCTTTTTTTTTAAGTCATCTCCAAGACAAGAAGTTGCACAGGTAACTTTGTTCCAAAAGAGGAAGAGAAGCATTAGAAGAGAATGAAAAAGGAATGCTGGAAAGGGATGGCAAATTCAGCCACAGATTTGTTACCATAATGCAGTAAAACACTCTATAATCTTGAGTTAAAATGACTTAAAAGACTTGAAAATATATATGAACTCCCCCTCATGTGTGAAAGGATCATATTATTCTTGCTTAAAACCTTCAATGCATGTTTAGTAGTTGCAGCAGAGAATCCTGTGGCACCTTATAGACTAACAGACGTTTTGGAGCGTGAGCTTTCGTGGGTGAATACCCACTTCTTCAGACGCAGGTAGTGGAAATTTCCAGGGGCAGGTATATATATGCTAGCAAGCAAGCTAGAGAAAACGAGGTTAGTTCAATCAGGGAGGGTGAGGCCCTGTTCTAGCAGTAGAGGTGTGAAAACCAAGGGAGGAGAAACTGGTGCTGTAATTGGCAAGCCATTCACAGTCTTTGTTTAGTCCAGAGCTGATGGTGTCAAATTTGCAGATGATGTTTAGTAGTTTGGAGAAGTTTAGTAGTTGTTAGTAGTTAGTAGTTGTTAGTTGTTTAGTAGTTGTTATTCCATGGATATACTACAAAGTGCAAAAATAACTACTGCTATTCAGTGCCCAAAATCCAATACCCCAAACCCCATAACCTTTAATGAAGAATTTCACATGGAGGACCCTAGTGAGAAAAAGTAGTTCTAACATCTACTAACATCTACTGCTGATTCGTTCAGTTTGGAAAACTGGATCATATGCTAACTAAGTAAAATAATCAGCTCTCACCTGATACTGCAGTGTGTGTCTTTGCTCCCCCAAGCTGTTCCTGGGTAACATCTTCATTGGTAACCGACTTGACTACATCAGGGCCAGTGATGAAAAGATAGGATGTGTCCTGAAAAAGTAGATTGCGAAGTGTGAGTTCCAAGCTGCAACAGCACTTCACTGATTATTTAAAAAAAAAAAAAAAAAAAAGGGGTGATTTTCCTCTTCTCTCGCACTTTCCCTAAAGGGATATGAAAAAAGGTGAAACAAAAGAAATTTCTTCAAGGTCTCTGTTTTTTGTTTTTTTTTTTAGAGTCAAGATTAATTAAGCAATATATTTAATTGAAAAGCCCCAGAAAACGTAATAATTTCCCACAGATTGTGTGTTGTTAATTTGGATAGGGTCCTCTGCATTCTTCATTAAAGACAGAGAATGAAGCCTGAGACTGAATCCCTGGCTTTAAGTGAAAAACAAAACCCAAACCTAATCCAAAGGCTTTTCAGTGCCTCTACAGTTTTGGCATTTCCTCACATCTTTTATTTTTGATTTATTGACCTGTCTACACAATTTCTTTCTCAACTTATGCAGAAAAATAAATTTGGGACAAAAGTTCATTCTGGTTTACACACAATTGCATCAACAGTGCAATGATTTTATATCTCAAACTAAGCAAAAGAAAACCTTGTCAGTAATAGACTAGATTTTGGAACAGTAAAATACCTGCGTTTTCTGTGCAAGCCACACAAAAGTTTCAACTAGGAAAACTGCCTAATTGTGTACGTGTATAGCCAGCTTCAATACGTCTCTTGTATAGTCAAATGTGCAAAGCACACCAACAGAATGGACATGGTCCTGGCCCTCCCCAGATAAGGTGGGAAGGGATGGGATGGGGAGAGTGTGGGGGTCTTGGGCTAGGGACAGCGTCATGTGGCGGGTGGTCACAGGGGTTACTCCCCTGACTCCCAGCTTCTCCCCTCCACCAAAATTTCCCGACTAGTTGCTGTCCTGGCCCATCAGGGTAAGCAGCTGGCGTGCCGAGGCACTTTGTTTACTTAGGTTTACCTCCGTGCTTGCGGATGCTCAAGGTAAACAAACCATCTTGGCCCACCAGCGGGAGCCAAAGTTTGCTGACCCTTGAATTATAGAGTCGGTTTGTGAACGGGTTATAAAATTTTTCCATTTTTACTTATCCATTTTGCGGCGGTCGGCGTATAAACGAACCAGCTTATGATTGAGTATATATGGTACATTTTTTTCTTTAATATCTTTTAGTTACTAGTGATCTTAGATGTAATCAACTCCCATAACAAGTGTCTGTCTGCAGCCCTTTACAGGGCCAAAATTCTGCTTCTGGAAACACTGAGGGAAGCTTGGGAGATCTCTCCCCTTCCCCATCTCCTGAAACCCAGCCCCAACAGACCCCACCCAAATAGTTGTCTCTTCCCTGGCCTTGCTTCACTCAGTGAGTTGCCACCAGCCTGGGAAGATTCCACATCAAGCAGTCCCTGAAAAAAGGAGATGGATCAGATCTTCAGAATCCAACTGGGAGGCCGTGATTACTCTCAAAGGCAGGTCTGATTTCAGTGCCATCGAGTCATATGAGATTTGTGCCTTTTTTTGCCTTTTTGTAATACAGTAACTCCTCACTTAATGTTATAGTTATGTTCCTGAAAAATGCTACTTTAAGCAAAATGATGTTAAGCAAATCCAATTTCCCCATAAGAATTAATGTAAATAGGGGGGTTAGGTTCCAGGGAATTTTTTTTCACCAGACAAAAGACATTATATACATATTCAGTATAAGTTTTAAACAATTTTAAACAAACAAATTAATACTGTACACAGCAATGATGATTGTGAAGTTTGGTTGAGGTGGTGGAATCAGAGGGTAGAAGAAGGTGGGATATTTCCTAGGGAATGCTATACTGCTAAATGATGAACTAGCACTTGGCTGAGCCCTCAAGGGTTAAGACGTTGTTGTTAATGTAGCCTCACACTCTACAAGGCATCATGGACTGAGGCAGGAGGGAGGAAACACAACAGACACACAGCAGTGGCTGCAAACACTTACCTGAGGAAACTGAATATTGATGAACCCATGCTTTCCCACTGGAGTGTGCCACTCCCTCCCTCCCTCCTGATGGCGTATGCACAGCTGCAGACTTTCCACGCGGGGGTGGGGGTTGGTGTGTGTGTGTGTGAGAGAGACAGACAGACAGACACACACACACACACACGCACGCAGATGAGCATTTCTCCTTTAAGTATGCTGCCCTTTTAAGTAGATCAGCAACTTACTTCAGACACAGCAGCAGCTTCCAGCAAGCTCCCTCCCTCCCGAGCCCTCTCATGTCCCCCTCTCCTCCTCTGTGGAGATGGGGTATAGGAGCAGGGGGAGGAGGACACCCTGACATCAGCACCCCTCCCACCGCACAGCAAGCAGGAGGCTCCCGGGAGCAGCTCCAAGGCAGAGGAGGGGAGAAGCAAGGCAGTGGGAGGAGGGTCACCTGAACTGCCTACACACCTACTTATAGGGAACTTAGGGGAGCTGATGGGGGGCTGCTGGCCCACCCTGGTTCCAAGCCCCCACGAGGAAGGGCTGCTCTTCCAGAGAATCCTGCAAACAATGGACAAAGCAGGCAGCCAAATACATTATAAGGAACAATGTGCAACATTGTTCTTGAATAGATCAGCAACGAAACGATGTTAACTGGGACGATGTTAAGTGAGGAGTTACTGTATATAATGGAAACTTGGAAGTTTTTGAAAAGTTCCTTCTTGTTTTTTTTTAAATGTAAAAATACTCAGGACTTGTTTCCCTTAGAAGAATTGGTACAACTGATTGAGAGGGGAAATTATTGTTATTTAGACTGTTTAAATCTCTGAATTATATAGCTATTTTAGGGGGAAAAACAACTATTTGAGAGAAAAAACTTTCTTTGTCTAAGATTCAGCATCCCAACCCCTTTATTTAAGGGCTGCAAAAGCTCTCAATCTACATCCAACAGACCCAAGGAAGATAGTATATTTCCAATGCAAAAAATAAGCATAAAACTGCTTTTTGGGGAAAATATTAGTGTTCTTTATTTAAAATATGGCATAAGGCCATTGCTAACAGCTCTTATATGAATGAAGTTTCTGTAGGGGATTCTATTTCCTAAGGGTTCCAAAGATGAAAGGACATCCATGATTCTAAATCTAGATGAGATTGCTCCATGTTATCAACAGATGCTGCATTCTCACTGCGTTGGTCTTTTGGGGTGCCCAAAACTGTGAATAACTTTGTTACCCCTCTGCCTCCAGCGTGAGACTTGATGGTGCATAACTGGGTGTCAGCTGCCTGACAACAGCCTGCTAGCCACCCAAGCAATGTCCTCAGGGCAATGCTATACCTCACTTTTCTTTGCAGGTTAACAGTAGGTGCATCCCACTCCCTGATCTCCTTTGAAACATTCCCCTGTGATATCCAGCCCATCAGTGGCTACTCACAGAAATACCAGGTTTGCTATTCATAGGGGACAGTGTACACACCAGGTTGTTTGATTCACTGACAATCAGCTCCCGTATAGCATCACAGCTCTTTCACTATAAATCTAAGTTTGTCACAAAAGGCTATGATTTATGAGTTCATAAGTATACTGGAAGCAGAAGGATGACTTATAAAACGAAATCAATACATGCTTTTTAGAGACTAAATTTTAACATGCTGACCATCTGTCCAAAAGCAGTCTCATCTTGATGACTGGTGAACCAAAGAAGGGTAATGTAATTAATGCAAATCAACTGGGCTTACAGAAAACAGATCCTGTCACACTAACTTGACATTTTTTTTTTAAATGAGGTTACATGTTTGGTTGATAAAGATAACAGCATTGATGTAATATACTTAGCTTTCTGCAAGGCATTTGACTAGGTACTGCATGGCATTTTGATTAAAAAATGAACATGGTACACATTAAAATGATTATAAACTGATTAATTGATAGATCTCAAAATTTAATTGTAAATGGGGAACTGTCATCAATCAGGGTATGTTTTCAATGGGGTCCCATAAGGACTAGTCCTTGGTACTACTCTATTTAACATTTTTAATCAATGAACTGGAAGAAAATATTCACTGATGAAGTTTACAGATGAGACAGAAATTGGGGGAGTGGTAAATAATGAAGAGGACAGGTCACTGACAGAGTTTCATCTGGATCGCTTGGTAAACTGGGCGCAAGCAAACAATATGCATTTTATTATAGCTAAATATGAATATACAGTAGAACCTCAGAGTTATGAGCACCTCGGGTATGGAGGTTGGTCATACTCTGAAATGTTTAATTCTGAACAAAACGTTACAGTTATTTTTTCAAAAGTTTACAACTGAACATTGACTTAATACAGCATTGAAACTTTACTATTCAGAAGAAAAATGCTGTTTTTAACCATCTTATTTTAAAATCAAACAAGTGCAGGAATAGTTTCATTTCCTTGTCAAATATATTTTTTTTAATTTAATCCTTTTATTTTTTTATTTTTTTTAGTAGTTTACATTTAACACAGTACTGTATTATTTTTTTTTTTTTTTGGTCTCTACTGCTGCCTGATTGTGTGCTTCCGGTTCCAAATGAGGTGTGTGGTTGACTGGTTCAGTTTGTGACTCTGAGGTTTTACTGTATATATATTTAGGAACAAAGACTACAGGCCACACTTACTTATAGATGGGGGATGCTATCCTGGGAAGAAGTGACTCAAACAGATATGGAGGTCCTGGTGGATAATCAGCTGAACATGAGTTCCCACTGTGATGCTGTGACCCAAACACCTAATAAGGCCTTGGGAAACAAACAAGGAAAACTTAAAATAATCTTTCTACTCCTATTCATCTCTGTATTTGGACTGGTTCACTGCTGGAATACTCTGTCTAATTCAGGTGTCCACAATTCAAGAAGGATATTGATAAACTGGAGAAGCTTCAGAGAAGACCCATGAGATGATTAAAGGATTAGAAAACATGCCTTCTAATGATAGACTCAAGGAGCTCGATCTATTTAGCTCAACAAAGAGAAGGTGAAGAAGACTTGATTACAGTCTATATCTACATGAAGAATAAATATTTCATGACAGGCTCTTTAGTCTAGCAGAGAAAGATCTAACACGATCCAATGACTGGAAGTTGAAGCTAGAGAAATTCAGATTGGAAACAAGTAGTATATTTTTTAAGTTGACAGTAATTAATCACGGGAACAATTTACCAAAGGTCATGGTGGATTCTCCATCACTAACAATTTTTAAATGAAAACTGGATGTTTATCTAAAACATCTGCTCTAGGAATTATTTCAGGGAAGTTTTATGGCCTGTGCTATACACGAGGTCAGACTAGGTGATCACAAAGGTCCCTTTGGCCTTAAAATCTATGAATCTCACCCAAAACTTGCTTGCAGCATTTCCAACTAAGGCTGGTTGGGATCCCATTTTCATGATTGTAATCAAACTGATTACTTTCTCAGGTGCAGGACAAATGGGCGTCTTTTTGTCTTTCCCTCTCAAGGTTATTGTTTGTCCCCTGGTCAAGACAACCTTTGTGGTTTATTCACTGGTTTGCTGACTGCATAGTGACTTCACATCCTCATGATGACATTGTATGCAATTGGGGCTTCCATTGTGTTGGCTTACAATGCTTAATTTACACATGAAACAGGGCAGACAGGTGAATATATCCTTTGTCTGGCAGAAACCTGTTTGTCAGCTATGCCTTGATTCAGACATTGAGGAACATATTTTATAGTTTTTTTCAACACACACATCTCTTCTTACACAGTATTTGTACATACATTTCACAATGCTATTAATGACCTGTGTGATTGTGGCTTTTATTAAAGACCTCACATGACAGTCTTTATGGACAAATATTATGAAAGCAGTGTGCTAGGTGTAGTGAATTTGTCAGGCTTGTTAGGAGTTTCTGTTACAGAACAGTGAACCCTTTACCAGTTGGCACTGAGGGATTCTTAGGGTCACACTTACCTTCACCATGAATGTGAAATCTGTTAAAGCAGGCGAATAGACTGCTCCACCAGCACAGGGACCCATGATGAGGGAGATCTGTGGGACTACTCCTGAGCACAGAACATTTCTCTGCAAGAGAAAAGAAGCAACCAATTATAATAAAAGTCTCTTGATTCATAAATCCCTGAAAAAGCTTCTAATAGTCACATGTCAAAGGGAAGGAAAAAGCAAGACATAAGATTTAGAAAGATTCCACAAGAATACCCAATGACAGGCAGGAGAGGAACATATATTTTCTCAAATACACTAAATTTTACAGTAAAGAAATGAAAAGGGAGAATGCAGACAGCTTTTCTGGATGTGAGGAACGGCTAAAGAGTTTTCTGTGCCATCCTTTCTTTTAATTCTGTCTTCTTGGCATGCAGGATCCACATACCTGTATTCTGGACAAAGCTCAACCCTTCACTATACTATAGGACCAGCTGTTTTAGTCACTAGCAACCTTCCCCCGCTGACAACCTCTCCCTGCACTACCACTGTACTGGCATCAATCCCTCCACCACATAAACCAAAACTTGTCACCTCCTCAAAAAGCATCATCAATATTTTCATATTGGTATGGGGCACTAGCTGGGCTCTGCTGAAACACTTTCAGCAGAAACCCTTGGGTTTCCACATTTCTCATTTTTTGCATGAGCACTAAAAGCCTAAAATCGAATGGGCATACGAGGTCTGCAGGAGGAGGCCCAGCTCTGACACACTGTATGAGGCCTTTCAAAGCAGGGCTCCTATCTGATAGTAAATCTATTGAAGGGCTGGATGAGTGGGTTATATTGGGTGGGGTATGGTGGCAGTAGACAGTGGAAAGCAATGTATGTATGTGGGTGGGCCAGGCTGTAGCTGCAGGTAACAGGAAAAGGAGTAAAAATTTAAAAAAAGAGGACACACTGAATTCTGCCACTCTAAGGCTACGTCAACACTACACAGCACTATCAGCAGAGTGTAGGGTATTTGTGGCTATATGCTGCAGTGAAAAGAAGGCTGCATCCACACTACCGTGTGTCAGTGAAGAGCTCTGGCAAGGGGGAGGCAGAAGGGAAAGGCTTCAGCAGTTCTCCATTGCCAGAGCCATTTCCCCGCAGCCTCCCCCTATCCAGAACCTTTCCCTTGCAGCAAGTCTTTCTCTGTGGTGAGGAAATACTACAGCAGAGGGGAGATAACAGAGTCATTCCCCCTGAAGGAGAAGGGTTACAGCAGTGGGGAGTTGGCAGAGCCTTTCCCACCAATGGCAATTCTTCTAGTCTTAGAAATAGAGATGTGCACCAACCCTTGACCCAGGGCAATCAGGAATCTCAGCATGTCAGTGGTTTTTAGTTACATTCAAATTCCTGTACTGATCATGGATTTAACACTGATAACTTATTGTTGATGGCAGCATTCATGCCTATCCAGAATAGGACACATCATGAGCTGCTCTTACACTTTTCAATACTCAGATGAGCACTGTGGATTACGATTAGTATTTGCAATCTCATGTTGAATTGTGTTATGACAAGCTGTTCTTTCTAGAGAATCCCATTGTATGCAGTAATTTCATCTTGATAGTAATTTTATGTTCAGTGGTATCTGGTTCGATGGTACATAGCAATTTCATTTCTATAGTGGTGGTACATTTAATGGTTTCATGTTCAACTCAGATACCACTAAAAACAACGAGAAGCCCTTGTGGCACCTCAGAGACTAACACATTTATTTGGGCATAAGCTTTTGTGTGCTAGAACCCACTTCATCAGATGCACGGAGTGGAAAATACAGGAGCAGGTATAAATACATGAAAAGATGGGAGTTGCCTTACCAAGTGTGAGGTTGGTCTAATGAGACAATTAACAGCAGGATACCAAGGGAGGAAAAATAACTTTTGAAGTGGTAATGAGAGTGGCCCATTTCAGACAGTTGACAAGAAGGTGCGAGTAACAGTAGGGGGAAATTAGTATTGCGGAAATTAGGTTTAGATTTTGTGACTCAACCACTCCCGGTCTTTATTCAGGCCTAATATGATGGTATCCGGTTTGCAAATTAATTCCAGTTCTGAAGTTTCACGTTGGAATCTGTTTTTGAAGTTTTTTTGTTGAAGAATTTTAATCCTATCCTCCAAAGCACTTGCAACCCCTCCTAGCTTGGTATCGTCCGCAAACTTTTGAGTCTGTTACTGAGTAGTACCACTGAATATAAAGAGGTACTCTCTCAAGGTGTATTTCGTGTTTCTCATTTGGACTTGTCAGGTATTTTCAGATGCGGGCAGTACTTGCATCATATTTACTTTAAAAAATCCTCTTATAGAATTGTAGAACTGGAAGGGATCTCGAGAGGTCATCTAGTCCAGGCTCTTGCACTCATGGCAGTACTAAGTATTATCTAGAACATTCATGACAGGTGTTTGTCTAGCCTGCCCTTAAAAATTTCCAGTGATGGAGATTCCACAATCTCCATAGGCAATTCATTCCAGTGCTTAACCACCCTGACAGTTAGGAAGTTTTTCCTAATGTCCAACCTAAATCTCCCTTGCTGCCCATTGCTTCTTGTCCTATTCTCAGAGATTAAGAAAACAATTATTTTCCCTCCTCCATGTAACAACCTTTTATGTACCTGAAAACTGTTATGTCCCCTCTCAGTCTTCTCTTTTCCAGACTAAATAAACTCAATTTTTTTTAATCTTCCCTCATAGGTTATGTTTTCTAGATCTTTAATCATTTTCGTTGTTCTCCTCTGGACTTAATCCAATTTGTCCACATCTTTCCTGAAATGTGACGCCCAGAACTGGACACAATACTCCAGTTGAGGCGTAAGTGGTACTGAGTAGAGAAGAAGAATTACTTGTGTCTTTCTTGCAACACTCCTGCTGATAGATCCCAGAATGACGTTTGCTTTTTTTATTTTGTGACCGTGTTATACTGTTGACTCATATTTAGCTTGTGATCCACTATGACACCCAGATCCTCTTCTGCAGTACTTCTTCCTATGCAGTCATTTCCCATCTGTCCTTACTGAATTTCATCCTATTTACTTCAGACCATTTCTCCAGTTTGTCCAGTTCATTTTGAATTTTAATCCTAACCCCCAAAGCACTTGCAACCCCTCCTAGCTTGGTATCGTCCGCAAACTTTATAAGTGTACTCTCCATGCCATTATCTAAATCACTGATGAAGATTTAGATGAACAAAATTGGACCCAGGACCAGGGCCGGCTCCAGGCACCAGTTTAGCAAGCAGGTGCTTGGGGCGGCCAGTCCAGGTATCCGGTGGCAATTTGATGGAGGGTCCCTCACTCCCGGTCAGAGTGAAGGACCTCCCGCTGAATTGCCGCAGATCGTGGCTTTTTTTTTTTTGCACGCGCGCGCTGCTTGGGGTAGCAAAACCCCTGGAGCCAGCCCTGCCCAGGACTGATACCTGTGGGACCCCACTTGATATGCCCTTACAGCTTGACTGTGAACAACTGATGATACTCTCTGGGAACAGTCTTCCAATCAGTTATGCACCCACCTAACAGTAGCTCCATCTAGGTAGTATTTTCCTAGTTTATTTATGAGAGGGTCATGCGAGACAGCAACAGAAGCCTTACTAAAGTCAAGATACACAACAACATCTACTTCTTCCCCTAATCCAGAAAGGCTTGTTACCCTGTCAAAAAAAGCTGTTAGGTTGGTTTGATATGATTTGTTCTTGACAAATCCATCCCATGGGGCGTGAGATAGCTCAGTGGTTTGAGCATTAGCCTGCTAATCCCAGGGTTGTGAGTTCAGTCCTTGTGGGGGCCATTTAGGGAACTGGGGTAAAAATCTGTCTGGGAATTGGTCCTGCTTTGAGCAAGGGACTGGACTAGATGACCTCCTGAGGTCCCTTCCAACCCTAATATTCTATGATTCTTATCATCTGAGTATCTTCGAGGAGTCTGCAAATTGATTGCTTGATTATTTGCTCCATTATCTTTCTAGGTACTGAAGTTAAGCTGACTGATCTATAATTTCCCAGGTTGTCCTTATTCCCCTCTTTATAGATTGGTACTATATTTGGCCTTTTCCAGTCCTCTGAAATCTCTCCAGTCTTCCATGACTTTTCAAAGATAATTGCTAATGGCTTAAATATCATCTCAGTCAGCTCCTTGAGTATTCTTGGATGTATTTATCAAATCTTGGTGAAGTGAAGACATCTAACCTGTCTATGTAATTTTTAACTTGTTCTTTCCCTATTTTAGCCTCTGATCCTACCTCATTTTCACTGGCATTCATTGTTAGATGTCAAATCACTCCTAACTTTTTTGGTAAAAACAAACGAAAAAATCATTTAGATTTTCACATTTTCTGTTATTGTTTCCCCCCCTCATTGAGTAAGGTGCCTACCCTGACCTTGGTCTTCCTCTTGGTTCTAATATATTGTAGAATGTCTCTTCCTGCATCTCTTTGCTTTTACCGTTTACAGAGACGCTTGAAAGAGTGTCTGCTACAAGATGCTCTTTGCCAGGTTTGTATTCAATAACTATGAACAAGAAGAAACTGACTAGATTCCAAGTCAGAGGTGAGGATGTGCACAATGATGATTAGGGAGTGTCATGCACTGCCAAACTAGGAACAAAACCTTAACAGCTAGGCTAGCTTCTCCTGTATCATACAAGGGAGCAGAGTTCCAGGAGTAAGTCTCATTTAAAGAAAGTTCTGCTTTTCTGACCTACATTCCAGCATATACATGGGAATTTAGACCTTAATATGACTCAGAAGGTATATTATATTTAGTAAATTGTTCCTTCCTTTCTTCTCATTTAAAAATCCATTGTATAATAATAATAAATCTTATATAGTGTTTTTCATCAGTAGATCTCATCTAATAGGCCACTTACCAAGAAGATATCAGCATAGCCAGCCAAAGACTCTACTCCTTCCTGGATACGGGCTCCTCCAGAGTCATTCAACCCAATTACAGGAGCCCCAACCATGACAGCCTGATCCATGATCTGGAGATAAAGACACAAACTGCTGATTAGACAAGATGAACAATCACTACCAGCCCAGCTCAAGCTGAACATCACCCGAGGTAAATTAAACTTACTATTGTGCATCTGCCCCACCAAAACCTCCAACAAAATAAAATCACTACATATTCCACACAAAAATTATGAAGTTACAAAGGGAACTGCCCAAAAGTCAAGGAATGTCACAATTAAAGTCGCTTGTGTAAGCTTAACTCTGCCCTTTGGTGTATGGATTATCATAGTATTAAATTATATGATCAGTTACAATCTTTGGTCTCGTTCTGTATGCAAGTTAAATGGTTCATATTCAGTGAGTCAGTGGTTCAATATTTTTATCCTCAGTGTTTCGTGAGGGTCCCCTGCCTTACAGTGCATCATCCAACCCGGGCTGAATGCATGAACGCCCTGCCTTATCTTCTATGTACACAATGCCTTGCAGTGTTCGCTGCTCAGCCTATGCAATGAATATGGCACTATCACGTAATCAGACCCCAAGTTGTAAACACGCACAAGGGAGAAGTGAATAATAAATTTAAAGTATATTAGGAACTGACCAGGAAAAGAAATAATGTACAAACATAGAAAATGGCAACAGCTGAATAAGAGCAGTGATGTATTCTTCTGGGCCAGATGATCCCCAAAGCAGTGACAGCAACTTTCAACTTGTTAACAACATAAAGCAGAGTCCAAGCCAGGGTGGATTTGATTTAAATTAAATTGATTTAAACCATGATTTAAATCACTAGTCAGGAAGACTTGATTTAATCATGGTTTTCAACATAAAAGTGCATTCTTTTTGGTTGTTATAACCGTAATACATATTCTTTACAACTCAGAGATAGATGTAGGTTTCATTTTTAGAAGGTACACACTATACATTTTTAAACAGTGATTTATTTTGAAAACTTTTCAGATTAGTTTTACAGCTATATCAGAAAATGAATGATTGTTTGGTTATTTCATTTACCAAAGGTAATTGAAGCAGATATTTATGAAGTCACTGAAAGATGAACTATCTCCAATTCAACAGGTTAATCATTGATATTTGGAGGATTTTCTTGCCATGCTGTATTAGGAGGAGAACATCACCAGACAAACATTTAAATTGCTTTATTTAACTAAAACAATGTTATGTGTTCTGGATTTTTTTCTTCAACAGCAAACATATAATATTTTAACAAAACAAGCATATATCCCTCGCTTCTCACATTTATCTCCAGATTTCTGTTCCTTCTCCAGATCTATTCTGCCCCCAACAATCTTCTATTCACTTAACCTTTTGAAACTTTGCACTTTTAGAGAGAGGTAAGGGATTGACTCTGTGTACACAAATTTGCAGACGGACAATAGAGTTTAGGTCTGTTATTTCTCACCTCTATATATTATTTATTTATTTTAAAACATTTTTGCTGTTAACAAGCATGTTACCTCAAGACACAAATCCACAGTTTGAGAACTGCAAAACTAAGCATCTCTGATGGTATCTTCTAGATTGAGCATTGAGTCCCATTGGGCAGATAGAAAGATTAACCTAAATAATCTATACAGAAGCTTGTGAAACTCCATAAAATTGGATACCTAATCCATGAACTATTGGAACTCATTTACAAAACTTTTCTTAAACATTACCTGAATATATTGTCTCATACTATAGAATTAGAATTTATATTCCCTATTCCATGATGAGATATCTTTGGGCTGTAATGTATCTTAATTAAAACTATCTTTAGATAAAATTCTTTTTGAAGAAAAAAACCTATCAAAAATCCAATTTAAATAAACAAGTCCATCTTTTATTTATTTTTTTAAACATTGATTTTTATCCACCCTGGTCCAAGCCATTCTCAGATCTGGTTACTCAAGGCAGTAGCACAACATATTGCCAGAGAGGCACTGGCAACTTACTCTTTTCTCCTTTAAAATGTTTACCTTACAAATCTTTTGGGCGTGAGCACCGGACAAACTCCCTCCAAATACAGTAAAATCCTGGAAGAAAAACAAATTTTAAAATTGCACCTAGAAACAGTTTAATTGCCAAATAAAATTATATCCTTGTGTTAGTCTTTTCAAGATAGTGTTGGGGTCATACACTTAGACCTGATCCTCTTTCTCACGGTATGTCTACACTATGGGATTATTCCGATTTTACATAAACTGGTTTTGTAAAACAGATTGTATGAAGTCGAGTGCACGCGGCCAGACTAAGCACATTAATTCGGTGGTGTGCGTCCATGTACCGAGGCTAGCGTCGATTTCCGGACCGTTGCACTGTGGATAGCTATCCCGCAGCTATCCCATAGTTCCCGCAGTCTCCCCTGCCCATTGGAATTCTGGGTTGAGATCCCAATGCATGATGGTGCAAAAACAGTGTCGCGGGTGATTCTGGGTAAATGTCGTCACTCATTCTTTCCTCCGTGAAAGCAACAGCAGACAATCATTTTGCGCCCTTTTTCCCTGGATTGTCCTGGCAGACGCCATAGCATGGCAACCATTTTGCCTTTTGTCACTGTCACGTGGCGTACTGGATGCTGCTGACCGAGCGGTACACAGTAGCGCTACACAGCCAGCATTCATATGCCTTTGCAAAGATAGCAGAGACGAGAATATACAGTCGTTCTGTACCGTCCGGCATGCCATTGTAAATTGGCTGATGAGATGATGGCCTATCAGTCAGTTCTGTACTGTCTGCCGCGTCATGGGTGTCCTGGCTGACTTCGCTTTTTGTTTGGGAAGGTCGGCTGGGGCGCAAAGACAAAATGGGAATGACTCCCGGGTCATTCCTTCTTCAATTGTATCTAAAAATAGAGTCAGTCCTCTAGAATTATGAGGCGAGTGTACTAGAGAACCAGATGTATCAGAGCACAGCTTGCTTCCGTGCGATCCTGCAGAAATGATGAAGCGCATCCCATTCTAGGGCGTGCCCTCAACACCCCACCCGTTGCTTCCCCTCCCAAACCTCCTGCGGCTTACCGTTGCAGTGTCCCCCCATTTGTGTGATGAAGTAATAAAGAATGCAGGAATAAGAACACTGACTTTTAGTTGAGATAAAATGAGGGGGAGGCAAGCTCCAGCTTCTACTGATAGCCAGCAGGACATTAAACGCGTGCGGAGAGGAGACCAGCATCCCGCTGCTATGATAGTCCAGCAGTACAGAATCTTTCTTTAGACATGAAAGAGAGTTGCTAGGGATGAGACGGTTACCAGCGTTCTGTACCATCTGCCAGGAATGACCAGTATCATTTCCTATTTTACCCAAGCGCCCCCGGCCGAACCTCACCTGAGGCCAGCCAGGAGCACTCATGAATGATGACGAAGGATGGCCTACCAGTCTTCTGCACTGTACTGCTCTGCCACGGGGAAGGGAGGGGAGAAGATGCTGCTGTTCAGTGCTGCGCACCACGGTCTGACCAGCAGGATGCAGTAGAGGCAGGTACGGGTGACGCCGAAAAAGTAAGCACCGATTGTTTTCCCTTTTCTTTCACAGGGGAGAGGAGGGTAAATTGACGAGATATACCCTGACCACCCCGACAATGTGTTTGACCCTACAGGCATTGGGAGCTCAGCCAAGAATTCAAATGCTTTTCGGAGACTGTGGGATAGCTGGAGTCCTCAGTACCCGCTCCCTCCATGAGTGCCCATTTGATTCTTTGGCTTTCCGTTACGCTTGTCACACAGCACTGTGCTGTGGACTCTGTATCATAGCTTGGAGTCTTTTTCAAATGCTTTGGCATTTCGTCTTCTGTAATGGAGCTTTATAGAACAGATTTTTCCCCATACAGCGATCAGATCCAGTATCTCCCGTACGGTCCATGCTGGAGCTCTTTTTGGATTTGGGACTGCATCGCCACGCGTGCTGATCAGAGCTCCACGCTGGGCAAACAGGAAATGAAATTCAAAAGTTCGGCCTTTCCTGTTACCTGGCCAGTGCATCCGAGTTCAGATTGCTTTCCAGAGCGGTCACAGCGGTGCACTGTTGGGATACCGCCCGGGGCCAATACCGTCAATTTGCAGCCACACTAACCCTAATTAGACATGTAATAACAATTCAAATTTCAGCGCTACTCCTCTCGTCGGGGAGGAGTACAGAAACTGGTTTAAAGAGCCCTTTATATCGATATAAAGGGCCTCGTTGTGTGGACGGGTGCAGGGTTAAATTGGTTTAACGCTGCTAAATTCGGTTTAAACGCATAGTGTAGACCAGGCCTCAGTTACAGTTACTCTGGTCTAGAACTAATGTGAGATCAGAATCTGACCTTGCATTCTGAGATTCATGAAGCCTAGGCTGACCTCTGCTTTCTAGCGATATCCTCATTCTAGAAAACAGTTCTCAAATCAACCTGAAAACTTGCCTCACCCTGAAGTGAACTGTTGCTACTGAACAGTAAACTTTAATTCTGTCAGGACAAGTCTATAGGTGACTGCTCCAGTTCTGCCGTTCCTGTGTACAGTGTTTCCCAACAGCCAGCAGAAGCAGCAGTGTTACTTGACATAAACTAGTCAGTTTCCCACTCCCAACCTGAGCTATGGAGACAGTCTGAGCCAGACTATCACGGGCACAATCCTATACTGCTGCTAGGTGTGAGAGAAGAGTTGAGCAAGGATCTCATCTTTGACTTCACTCCCTGTAACAGCATCAAGGATCACACTTGTGTTGCTCATGAAGAAAGGGTTTCCCCAAGCCTAGAAAGTTCAGTAAAAATGACTACCTGCATGTCAGTTTCAGAGGGACATAACTAGAGTTTCAGACCCCAAGACATGATGCAAAAGTAAACTCTTCATCCCTCATCCCAGGGTATTTCCACTCGTGTTTCCCCTCCTCCATTTTATTTTGCTTTCCCATCTCCATTCCTCACCACCTTGATTATTAATCAGGCTCTTGATTTTCCTCAAAAATACAATTTTTCGCATGTCAGACATCTATTTTGTGTGTATTATACCATTAAACTTTACATTAAAAATAATTAATGAACGTACTGTGTCTCCCTTGCTTTTATTTTCTCTCTCATTCAACAAGAGTATCTTTTCCTCTTTTACTATCAATGCCTGTATTACAGTAGCACCTCGAGATTCCAACTGTAATCAGGATCCTATTGCACTAGGAAACAGCAAGATGTAAACACACATAGCAAGACATGGCCCCTGCCCCAAAGAGCTTACAATCTAAATAAGACAAGTCAAACGAAGTGGGAAAGGGAAAACAGAGGCACAGAGAGAAGTGACTTGCCCAAGCTTGCACAGCAATGACTGTTCTGGCTAAAGGTAATTATCACAGGTTGACTGAGCCCCATTAATGGAGAGGGTCTCAGTCCTCTTGTGACTGAACAGGTGCACCCTGGCTGGTCCTGGTTAGATAGAGGGACAGTACCTGGGAGAAGGAGCTACATAAGGAGGATTGGGAGCTAGGAAAAATGAGACACAGACCAGAAGCAGGGAGGCATGGACAGCACGAGATGGAGACTCTGGAGCCAGAAGCGTGGCAGGGAGCTGGGAAAAAACCCAGGAGGGACATGAGTCTTATGGAGCCCAGGGCAGGCAGCCATTGGTTGTGTTATTGCTTCATTTGAACGCCATTAGAGCACAATGGGGATAAGCCCAGGATCGCTCAGTTTAAAGGAAGATTGAGAGTGAAAAAAGCTGCTGAGACAGAGGTGTCTGAGTTACAAGATGGGAATTCACTGCTAATGTCTTTGAGACATGTATAATAATCAACTACCCCATGACAAAGGTGTTCTGAGCCCAAGAGTGTGTTGGAGAAGTACTGGGAGGGACCTTGGGGGAGAGACTGAGGCGGGAAGCCTGCAGGGCAACTTCCTGTCACGAGGGGATACCCAAGGAAGGCCCGGCCTGTTACAGTGATAGTTTATTTTCACTGTGAAATACAGACATCAATCAAGGTTTAGTCAATGCTTTTATGACTAGATTAAAACTTCTTGTGATAATTGTGCCTACAAATTTACCCTAATTGTGAGATTAGCTGTGAAAAGTGAGTGTAAATTCACGAGATGTCACAATCACCCATCACAACAAACGCTGATGGGAAAAGGTGCAAAAGTGAGACAGATAGACTGCATTACTCCAGACAAAAAGGCCTCATGATATAACTCAAGGACTGTGTTGACACCATGATTGGTAAATAAGAAAAGTGTGCAACCAAAAATTAATGAGCCAAAATGGGTGTTGAAAACCAGGTTGAATAGGTGGACAAAATAATGAGGAGAACAGGATATTTTGCCCCTTTTGGGTTTATTTATTTATTTATTTAAAAAAGAAAGAGGCTTTGGGGAGAAAAACTCGCTACTGAAGCGAGCTTCACCATTATGGCTGCCACCTCCACCGTTTACTGGGACTCCGGATTTTTTTTGTCCCAAGTTTGAAAAGTGTCTGACCAGTCCAAAGGAATCCAAATGACTTTGCCACCTCCACCAGCTCTAGCTGAATCCCAAACACCATCTGGGATGTGCAACTGTTTTCCTATTCCATGTGTTCTCCCCCCTCACACCTTATTTTTTCTTCTTTCCTAGCCCTCTCTTTAGTTCTTCTGTCTAGTAAGACTATACTTTGAAATACTGCTGAAGGTCTGTGACCTGGAAGAGGCAATTAAAAGCAATGCCCTAAAAAGCTCGATGCTGGTTCAAGTTTGCGAAGTTTTGGGGTGGCTTTTAAGAGCCTGTGCTGTGCCTGTGTTTTTACAGCAGCAAGATTACAACTCCAGAGACAGAAGCTCAAAGTTTCTATCTTTACTATTCACTCTTTCTTTTGTATGTTCGCCTTATTTTGTCTTCTTAGGACACTAGAAGGTTTTAAAAAACCTGAACTTTAAAACAGTTGTTAAAAGTATATTTAATGGTGTATTTGCCATGGTAATAAGCAGGCTGAGGTCTCTTTATACCAAACCCTGAACTTTGTTTGACGCACTTTAATGCTGGCCAGTGAGTGGCTTATGTTAACACCTTTGTCTCTTTGGGCCCCTTTATTTCATCTAAATTAATACAACATTTTTGCTGCCCTTGGGTAAGCCTAAAGGATTAAATACATGCTGAGAAGGGGGCACCTTTGCAAACAAGCAGAGGTTTCAGAGTTGGTTTAAAATAAAAGCTTGTTTAAAATCCTTAAATGTGTTAAACTTGTTTAAAATAAGCCTTCAAAGTAAGCTGTTAAAGTTTTTAACTTAAAAAAAAAAGTTTTAAATTGTTAATTGTTTTAAGGTTTTTTTTTTGGTTTTTTTTAAATATTTTAACAAATGTTTTGTTTTGGTTTTTTTTCTTTTCTTTTCACGTTTGTTGTTCCTGTCGTTAGTAATAATTTAGAAGGTTTAATAAAAAGATATTTTTAAAAAGGGAAAGAAAGTGGCAAAAATGAAGTTTTAAATATTAAAGATTAAGTTGCTAAAGCAGACCTTTACTAAAACAACTCCATGGGTAACCCTCCTTCTCCCCATTGTTAACAAAATGCCATTTACATTAACTGTAAATTAAATTTCAAACCACCACAACCAAGGACTATTGCAGCACCAAACCTTTTTTTTGACTGTTTTGTGGTTTAGCAATTTGCTATTTTTTTTCCTGTTTTGTTTTCGATGTCAGTAACTGTAGCTGTTTTGTGCACTTAACACAGCACAGTGCTAGTGTTGCAGGTTATATCTCCATAATAGGCTGAAGTGCTACAATGGCCATGTTGTCCTCACAAATGATAGTGGCGAAACAGGTGGGCAAGGTCTGTAACAGACTAAAACACTGGAGAATTTTTACCACCTTTGGGTGTTGCAAATAGTTCATGAATGCAAAAGTGGTTCCAAAGAAAATCATTTTGTTGCTTCTTTTTACAGGAGGCAACACTCTTAGTTAAAAATGTCATCAGGGCTAAAAATGTTCTCCGAGTAAGCTATTTTAACCATTAGGGGAATGAAATTTTCAGCTTGTGTAAACGTACAGGGATAACTATGTAAGCAATGCAAAACAAAATCGTGGGGAGTGGTTTCATCTTTACCTGCCCTGGATGTACAGCCAAGGAAGTAATAGGAACTGGTTTGTTCTCAAACATCTTACAAACATATAACAGAAGCAGTTTTAAGTTTTGTTTTAGAGACAAAGTGAGTTGTAGGCTCTTAAGCTCTGTTAACATTTAAAAGTCTTAACTGTACTTTTTGTAATATTTAATCAAGTAAAATTTCTAAATCCCAGTTCTGGAATAAGAAATTTGCAAATGGTAAAATATAACTACCGTATATACTCGATCATAAGCTGGTTTCTTTATAAGTCAACTCCCTGAAGATGGATAAGTAAAAATGGAAAATTTGTATAACCCGTTCATAAGCCGACCCTATAATTCACAGTCAGCAAACTTTGACTCCCGAGCCATCAGGATAAGCCACTGGTGGGCCAAGATGGTTTGTTTAACTTGAGCATCGGCAGGCATGATGTAAACCTAAGTAAACTTAGTGTCCCGACCAGTGGCATAGCCAGGTTCTACCAGTAGGGGGAGCGAACACATTAAAAAAAGATGCTGAAGCAGTGAAGAAAAGACAAAAAAAAGAAAAACCCAAGTCTTGCCGCCGAAGACCCGGAGTGGCTGAGGGACCCGCCGCCGAAGACCCAGAGCAGCTGAAGGACCCGCCACCGAATTGCCGTCAAATACCTGGACTGCTGGAGTGAGTGTAAAAATTTAAAAGGCACCACTTTTGGGGAATGTGCTCAGTGGGGAGCGGCAGTTCTCCTCCAGCTAGGCTACTGGTCCCAGCACACCAGCTGCTTACCCTGACAGGCCGGGACAGCAACTGGTGGGGAATTTTTTTGGCGGGGGAGAAGCTGCAAGTGAGGAGAGTAACCCCTCTGATCACCCCCCACATGACCTCACCCCTAGCCCAGGACCCCCACACTCTCCCCATCCCATCCCTTCCCACCTTACCTGAGGAGGGCCAGGGGAGGATGGCTCTGACCTGGCTGGAGCTGCTCCTGCAGGCTGGGCAGCGCAGCTGCAGCCTGCTCTGGCGGGCCAGACCGGGCAGCGCGGCTGCAGCATGTTTCAGCGGGTGCACCACAGCCTGCTCTGGGGGGCAGGGCTGAGCGGCATGGCCCTGGAGCTGCAGCTGCTTCGAAGGCTGGAGGGAGAGCAGTGTGGCCAGAAGCAGAGAGACTCTGGCCCCACCTCTTAGCTTCTGTCTCTGCTGGCTGTGCTGCCTCTCCTTCCTCCCTCTGTTGGGGGGAGGGGCTGTGTCCCACCTCTCCCTCCCTATACCAGTTCATAAGCCGATTCCCTTTTCTGGTGCTTCCCTATTTTACTAAAAAAATTCAGCTTATGAACAAGTATATACGGTAAGTACCTTTTTCTTTTCCTTTTTTCTACATGCTTAAAATGAAATCAGGATTTTATTTTTGTAATTGTAATATTATGAACCAATGTCTGACCCTAGGGAAAACTGGTTCATAAAAGAGAGGGATTATCTTGGGATACATAATTCACCCTAATTGCAAGCTCAACTGTGAAAAGTGAGTGTAAATTCATATAATGTCACAATCACCTATCACAACAAATACTGATGGGAAAAAGGTGCAAAAGTGAGACAAAAAGACCGCATTATTCCAGATAAAAAGGCCTACTGATAAATTCAAGGACTGTGTTAAGATCATGGTTGGTAAACAAAAAAAAGTGTGGAACCAAAAAAATCAATGAGCCAAAATGGGTCTGTACACCTGTGATCAGAGAGAGGCAAATAAAAGCTTGATGCTGGTACAAGTCTGTCAGGTCTCAGAGTGGCTTATAAGACCATGTGCTGTGCTTATGTTTTTGCAGCAGGAAGTTGCAAACAAGAGTAAACTCACTCCAGAGACCAAAGCTGCAATTTTCTATCTTTGCTTCTCTTTTCTCCCCCTTCTTGTATGTGCTTGTCTTGGTTGGTCTTCTTAGGAAATGAGATTGGACTTTAACAGCAGTAGCAGCAACTTAAGCCCATTTCAACTAACGTCTTCTCTTGGCCCAAAAAGGACAGTTATTACCATTTTAAATAGCATTTAAGACATTATCAAACAAAGGAGTTTCTTCTTTCTAAAAACTCTCCAGCCAAAGGAAAAGGGAATGCTGCTAAAATAAAAGCCTTATTTAATACTTCACATTTTAAATGCTTTAACTGTTTACAGGTTAAGAGGATTTAATAGTGTGTTTACATTGATATAAAGCAGGCTGAGGTCTCTGTATACCAAACCCTGAACTTTGTTTAACACTGTTTAATGTTTGGCAGTAACTGGGCTATGTTAAACACCTTTGTCTCTTTGGGCCCCTTTATTCCATTTAAATTAATACAATAGATTCCACTAAGACAAGATGCTGCTTACGAGGTTTCCTTAGGACTGCCTTGAAGAATCTCAAGATATGAGGGTGTGCCATGAAGTTTGAGAAGAAAGTATCACTACGAACTGCTGCAAAAACTATGAGAAAAAAAAATCAAAACACCACCTCAGAGGCCAAAAACTGGTATTTTATACCTAAATAAAAAAACATTTTCAAGGAAAAATCCAAATATTCCATCTACTGTAGTCCCTTTAACAAATTTTGTTATTCTAACTGGAAAAGCAATCAAGTTTGTCTGAACATCCCCAATCCCAAAGTCTAGCTATGACTTCTGTAACAAACACAAGGCCTGATCCTGTAATCAGATTTGAGCAGACAGACTGCAGTGATTCATAGTGCGCCCCACTAATTTCGACAGGGCTCCATGCAGGTTTAGTGGTCCATCCAAACAGATGCCATGGCAGGATCAGTGTCAAATCCTGCACATGCCACTAGCCCACCATGCACTGCTCAATCATTTGACCATGAATTAATGAAATTCCCAACTCAAGTCATCTCCAGTCTGTTAAAAGCATCACCATCAAGCCTTCTTAACCACTGGTGATAACAGTTCCCTCATCCTGAAAGATTCCCATAGCTCTCTGTCCCCTACAAACATCAGTCTCCACATCCTCTAGGCCAAACTCTCACCACTCATGTTCCTGATCTGATCCCTCACACAATGGAGTTGATCATCAACACTGTGAGCCTCTCCTTGCCCCCTCACCCATTGCTACACACTGTTAGAACATTTCTGTTACCCTGCTGCCACATGTTGGAATATGTTGTGCATTAACACACTGTTGTTATGTTGGAACAATATTAACTCGAGGGACAATTTACATAATTTAGATATGCTAAAAGACAAACAATTTAGACAAACTCTACAAAAGATTAGCAAGTTTGAAAGGTCAAGCTCACAACATGTAACTGACACAAAGCAAAAGAATACCTGACTGAAGACATAAGCCAGTCTCCCATTAATCCGGCCCTGGCCAGTTACCACACTGTCTCCAGGATACTGCATGAAAGAGCAAAGAACACATAGGTCAGAACAGTAATATGGTTCATTAAAAAAATTATGTCAATGTCTTCTGAATTCACAGACAAAATATTTGTTCATCTGGGAATGGGGCTGTCTCTTCCTCTGTGTTTGTGCTGGGCCCTAACATCCTCCAATCCTGATAAGGACATTTGGAGTTCTACTATAATACACCTCTACCCCGATATAACATGAATTCAGATATAACGCGGTAAAGCAGCACCCCAGGGGGTGGAGAAGGGGCTGCGCACTCCGGAAGATCAAAGCAAGTTATATAACCAAAGTACACCTTTACACCGATATAATATGGTTTCACCTATAACATGGTAAGACTTTTTGGCTCCCGAGGACAGCGTTATATTGGGATAGAGGTGTATAAAAAAAACTTAATACGGAAAAAATGTTGAGAACTTTGTAGTTTTATTTAAACTTCAAAAAAATTAAGGTGTTAAGGTGACACCGAAAACCCCCCCCTAACTACACATTAGAACGTAAGGAAACACAGTTAGTTATCGGCACGCTGTAACCCTAGGAGCCCATCAATGCCAACTGGCTGAGAGACCACCATACTGTAACCCATATCAGACCTCATGCACTTAATTTCCCCAACACACTGTTGTCATGACATGTATCTAAAAGGTGTCATGGAAGGTACCATATATAAACTGGCTGCATCCTGAAAATCACTGTATTTAATAAACACTAACTAATGGTTATTACATAAATGCCACATACTCCCTTTGGTCTCTTGCATAAACCTTCCACTGACATTGGTAATCTGCTGTGGACCAACGGGAGTACCCAGTCCTAAATTCACACCCCAGACCATAATTAAGTACATGCTACAGAATGAGTTTGACACTGTTGCTCTAATACCAGGGTGGATTGATCTAAATCGGGGTGGGAAAATTTTTGGCTCAAGAGCCACATCTGGGTGGGGAAATTGCATGCAGGGCCATGAGTGTAGGACTAGGGCAGGGGTTGAGGTGCAGGAGGGAGTATGGTGTCCAGGAAGGGGCTCAGGGCAAGGGGTTGGGATGCAGGAGGGGTGCGGGGTGCAGGAGGGGTGTGGAGTGGGGCAGAAGACTCAGGGCAGGGGACTATGGCTAGGGGGTTGAAGTGCAAGAGGGGTTTGGAAAGTGGCAGGGTGCTCAAGGCAGAGGGTTAGAGGGCTATGGCCAGGGAGTTGGGATGTGGAGTGTAGGAGGGGTTCGGGCTCCGGCCCAGCGCCGTTTACCTGGAGTGGCTCCAGGGTGGCAGCAGCGCCCAGGCAGGCTGACTGCCTGCCCTGGCCCCATGTCCCTGCAGCCCCTGGGGGAGGGAGATAGGGCCTCATGTGCTGCCGTCACCTGCAGGTACCTTCCCTGAAGCTCCCATTGGCTGCGGTTCCCTTTTCCCAGCCGATGGGAGCTGCGGGAGCACGGGGGGGGAGGGGGCGGAGAGGGGAGCAAGAGAATAGTTTGCTCAGCCCTGATCTAAATCAAAGTGATATACATCATGAATTGTAATCACGCTTTAAATCAGCAAATCTTGATCTAAATCAGGGTCTCAAACTCAAATGACCATGAGGGCCACAAGAGGACTAGTGTATAGGCCCAAGAGCTGCATGACTGACACCTCCCCCTGCCGCCCTCGGCCCCGCCCCCACTCCATCCCTTCCATGAAGCCCCGCCCCTGCCCCATCTCTTCTCCACCTCTTCCCCTGAGAGCACGGCTCCCCCCTCCTCTCCCCTCCATCCTGGAAAGTGCTAAGCGCCACCAACAGCTGTTTGGTGGTTTGGGGATGGGAAGCGCCTGGAGGTGGGGAGAAAAAAAAAAAAAGAGTAAAATAGTGGTGTAGTATTAAAATATACTATGCCATTAAAAGTCAATTTATTAACTTTTTTATTAATTTCTTTAACTGTAATGTGAAAAGTCAGTGCTAATTTTGACAGTTATTTCATTTTTGGCCACTTAGCTTGCAGCCTTTTGTATCAACCAGAGCATCAATACTAGGTTTGATATCCTGAGACGAAACCAATCTTAGTGTTGCTTTCAAATGTTCATTAGTGAGCCTTGACCTTAACACAGATTTGTTAATCTTCATGGAAGAGAAAAACTGTTCACATATATATGTACTTCCAAACATTGCCATTATCCTTGCGGAAGCAGAGAATAACATGGAAATCTTTCTTGTGAAAGAAACCTGTAGAATTCCAACATCTGTATACTTCTGCTTCAAAATGGTGTCACACTGAAGCTCTGCTAACTCCATCAGCATTTCCTCTGCAACATAGTCAATTTCAACAGCAAATGGAGTGGAAAAAAGTTGAAAATGTGGTTCAAGTGCCTCGAAATCTTTAAACTGCACATCAAACTGTTTGTGTAAGTTAGAAATGATCTCTGCATATTCTTTCAAGGATTTGGGTTCAACTTTTCCTAAGGAATTCAGAGTCGAGAAATGAACCAAACTGCCAGCAGTCAGCTGTTTCCCCCACAAAGTAAGCTCGACTTTGAATGACTTAACACTGTCATACATTTGTGTTATCATCTGTTTTCTACCCTGAAGTTTCAAGCTTAATGCATTCAGGTGATCAGTTATGTTTGTTAGAAAAGCAAGGTTGCAGATAAAAGTGGAATCAGCAAGTTGTGGAACCTTCTTGTTTTTCATTTTCATGAAGGAATCAATCTCCTCTCTAAGTGCAAAAAAACACTTCAAAACATTTCCACGACTCAGCCATTTAACTTGAGTGTGATACAGAAGTACCCCATATTCGCTGTCCATACTTGCTAGAAAAGAAGTGAACTGTGTGATTCAGCCCCCTTGCATGTATAAAATTAACAGTTTTATCAACTACATCCATAACTTCCTTCGTCTGTAGACTTTTACTACACAAGGCTTCTTGGTGCAAAATACAATGTATACTGGTGAAGTTAATTCCTGGTATATTGAGGCTGTTCAGTTTGGTCGTCAATAATCCAACCATACCAACGTTTTCAGAGCACATTGATGGCGCATCGTCCGTAGTCAAAGATATGAGTTTGTTCCATGGCAGTTCAACTTTTTCAATGCATTCTTCCAGTCCTTGAAATATGTCCCGTCCCGTTATGGTACCCTTCAGTAGCATTAAGTCTAGCAATTCTTCAGTTATATTCAAATAGCAATCCACATCTCTAATGAACACTGCACACTGTGCGGTATCTGATACATCTGTACTCTTATCAAGGGCAACTGAAAATGCTTCGAACTCTTTTGCCATTTGAATCGTTTTTGCACATTATCAACTAAATCCGTTATCCTGCAGGCAACTGTACTGGCAGACAGGTTATGCCTCAAAAACTTTCTTCCTATCAGGACATAAAATTTTGCTGGCCTTCATAAGACATTCTTTTACGAATAAGCCTTCTGTAAAAGGTTGTGATGATTTAGCTATCATTTCGCTTATCACAAAACTTGCTCTTACTGAATCTTCGCTGGACTTGTTAATCCCTGAAAAGAAATTTCTTTGCTTGGCAAATGCTGAACTTTTTCCTCTTGGATTTTTCCAGTGAATGCATCATACTTTTCATGGTGCATCATGTCGTAGTGCCGACGCACGTTATACTCCTTGGGAACAGCAATCGTTTGCTGACAAATAATGCATTGAATTTTATCTTTTACCTCTGTGAAAAAATAAATTAAATTATCCCATTTGTCTTGAAACACTCTTTTCTTCCACGAGTGTTCTTTTTTTCGACGAAGTCATTTCCAAGCGGTTTTATTAAAATATATACACTCCATAAAGCACCCGCACTGCACTGGGCTGCACCACCACTTCACTCCTGCTCTGCCTCTTCCAGGGGTGGCATGTTTGTAGATATTCTGCTGGTGCGCAGAACCTACCCTCCCCCAAACTCCGCTCCCACCTGCCTAAGGCTCTGGGAGGGAGTTCGGGTGCTGGGTGCAGGCTCTGGGCTGGGGCAGGGGGTGGGGATGCAGGCTCTGGGATGGAGTTTGGGGACAGGAGGGGATGCAGGGGTGAGGGCTGTGGGGCTGGGGATGAGGAGTTTGGGGTACTGGAGAGGCTCGGGACTAGGGCAGAGGGCAGGGGAAGGGCAGCCTGCCCTGGCCCTAGTGCAGGGGGACACTAGGACCCTGCGGCACCAGGTGATGCCAGAAGCTGGAGTCAGCATGAGCTGCAGGCTCTGGGTCAGTGAGGGGGCAGCAAGTGGGGGCCAGGGGACACTCGGGCGAGGTGTGTGAGGGTCACAGGCATGGCCGTGGGAGAGACCTAACCCCAATATTGGGGAGCAGCATGCAAGGAGCTTAGCTGCCACATAAAATAAGTGGGGGGGGAAGGGGGAGGGGAGTTTGGTGGCGACAGGAAGTAACTGGGAGAGCGGGGCACAGGGAGCTTGGCGGGCTGAGAGGAAGAGCTCCGCGGGCCGCGGCCGCGTGTTTGAGACCCCTGATCTAAATAACAGATTTCAATCTCAGTTTGCATTTCTATTTTTTAGTTACTCTCCTACAGAGAAGTTGATTCTCTGCACGTGCCGAAGAGGCTACTGCTGGGAAAAGCTGATTTAGCACTTCAGCAAACTCCAGTTCAAGGTGCTAAATTGATGGCTTCCACCAGGGCTAGCTGTCTGACTTTCTTTAAAATACTTGTAGCAAATATGTACTCTTAATTTTTTAAATTTATTTCACATACACCACAACATACACTATTTCGCATATCTGACAAGTGCATACATTGGACTCTTCCCATTCTGTCATATTTTCATTCACCAACAACTCACTACTGTAATTATCAGGGTTTACATGCACATTTCATAGATGTTAAGGCCACAAAGGACCATTAGGACCTGACCTGCAAAACAGGCCACAGATTTCACCCAGTAATTTCTGCCTCAAGCCCAATATAAATGCAAAAGTTTGTTCACCTATGTTTCTATTTCTAATGTGACCAATTGCCAGGGCTCTAACCACTGAGGTTTGAGGAGCTGCTATATATGAAGTTGAGACAACAATCAAGAGGTTATTTGAGCAAACAGGTATCCTTCAAAAAATATAAAATCAACCCAAGTGAAGCCAACAGAAAGGAGCATAACTATAGCAGGTAAAAGGGAAATTAGGAATGCAAAGAGGGAATTTGAAAAGCAACCAAACACATAAAGACAAATACCAAGAAACACTATTAAAGTCTATCAGAAGCAGGAAGGCTGTTTGAGAATAGGTGGGTTGGCTACAGCAGTTCTCAATCGGGGGTACGTGTACCCAGGGGGATATGCAGAGGTCTTCCAGGGGGTACATCAACTGATCTAGATATTTGCATAGTTTTACAGCAGGTTACATAAAAAGCATTAGTGAAGTCAGTACCAACTACAATTTCATACAATGACTTCTTTATGCTGCTCTACATACTATAAACTGAAATGCAAGTACAATATCTATATTCCAATCAACTTATTTTGTAATTATATGGTAAAAATGAGAAAGTAAGCCATTTTTCAGTAAGAGAGTGTGCTGTGACACTTTTGTATTTGTCAAGTATCAGAGGGGTAGCCGTGTTAGTCTGTATCTGTAAAAGCAGCAAAGAATCCTGTGGCACCTTATAGACTAACAGATGTCTTGGAGCATGAGCTTTTGTGGGTGAATATCCATTTCGTCAGATGCATGTAGTGGCAATTTCCAGGGGCAGGTATATATATGCAAGTAAGCTAGAGATAATGAGGTTAGTTCAATCAGGGAGGATGAGGCCCTGTTCTAGCAGGGAGGGGCCATGAAGAACAGAAACACCCCTTCACACTCCTGTTTTTGGAAACCTTGGCCTTGCATTTTTTATGGGGGGGAGGGAGAGCTTCACAATAATTGATACTACCATCACTTGTACTGATGGCACTGGATTCCAGTACACTGAACAGTTATTGGACCTCTACAGCCTGTTCAAAAGCTTTGAATATACTAATGCAAAGGAGGCGAGAGAGAAGATCAACGTCTGTCTGAAATCCAGAGATGAGCCATCCAGTTGTTTCTCTTTGTCTTTTGTTTTCTCGTTTGTTTGTTTGCCTAATGTTATCATTGTGATAAATGGTTGAATTGGGTTAGGTGTGAAAGGATTCTTCCATGTGCTTTCTCCATTAGAAAATAATCCTACATCAAAATAAACTGCTTAGAGTAACAAAAACAGTCACATAACCAGCAGTTTTTTACAAGACCTCTCAGGGAGCACCACCTCTGTCCTGGATGTCCCTTTAGTGATAACAGGATTCACTTTCCAACTGTCTGTTTTCTGTTTCATTTATTTGCATTGTGTTTGCCTTAACTGATATTGTGATATACTTTTTTATATAAATATTGTGGTGAAGGGGTGGAGGCACTGCTTAGTGAAACAAATATGGGGATGCTTCTGGACTCTTTGATAATATTTACCCCACGTCTCTTTCTTTTAGTGGTATCAAGTTATGCCTTGCAAGATGTTTAACTCAAATATGGTCTTGTTAATATGTTTTTTTCTGCGTTTCAGGAAAGTCTGACAGCATTAGCCTATGGAGGCGAGTTGCTTCCCTTGTCCGCTAAGGATCTCTGACTTATAAGTATTGGTGTATAGACAACTATGCACACATTTGGCGCAGCCCATGTCGTGTTTACCTCTTGGAACACTATAATGTTGCTAGAACGTGGCGCTTATATGAGCGATCAGAATAAGAGCAAATATACTAGAACAAGTACTATATATACTTCTACTTTAAGAGGTACGTCTCTTTAAACTCCTAGTTATCGAGTGAATAAAATTGATGACTTAAGGTCAGAGATACATTATATCGCAAGCAAAAGCGACATTGGATTTAGCACAGACCAATCTCGTATCCCAACGAAACTATCACACAGATAAGAGAGCGCCCCTCCAAACTCCATCTCAACATACTTTTATGGGAGTGACACAGATTTGAATATAATCTCAAAAACTGTTATTGAAACCATTTCTTGTCTTCCTTGGCAGTAAAAAAAATCAAAGCTGGACTGAATACGTTACCAGATACTATTTACTTATCGATACACCAATATAATAAACAATCATTCCCTATCAAAATCCTTGTTAGGCCTAGAATTAAGAATTGTACAATCTAAGAGTGTGATGGAGATATGTTAGAGATAATTAGAACAACCTAGGTTAAAAAATATTCTGCGAGAGTAATGTTCAACAAAGTCAAGATAAGCAACTGGAACAAAATACCAAATGCATAGGAGGAGGATATTTCGAAGAGCGTAGGATAATATCACTATCATGAGAGATATTAAGACAGCAATTACACCATCCTTATCACGAGCGAGTATTCTAGGATAGAGCCCACATGTATGTCCTACATATACATGTAGCTAAATAGCAGAACTGGGAGATGACCTATCAAGGTCCCTTCATAAAGTCTAATAACGAATTATTATAATTCTTAAGAAGATTAACGCTGCACACTCTCATGTAAAGCGCCGATGCTGAAGCAAATACAACCGCGGATCAGACTAATACGATAATTCTCGTTCAGGGTCATAGGAGCTCATATGAGTCTTGCCTATATTACACACACCCATAAGGGATGATTTATCACTCGGTTCACCTCAAAAAGCACCTAATAATCTATAATCTGCTTATCACACACGTTCACAAATATGAGGAAACGCAATTAGAATTTAGCCTGTAATCAGCTTAATGTGAATGATTCCTTTGGATACAGAAGAGTAATGAAGGAGAGTTGATGCGGCATTGTTGTTTCAATCACTTAACTTTGAAGAGCTCACCAGACGTTTAAGGTGAGCATGAGCTGTCGTTGGTGAAAGTACCTTCACTTACTGTCAAGAAATCAGTGATGAAAATGATGGAGACTGTTTACTTGTACAAAAATCACATTTCCAGAGAACTAGAGTATTAATTTCCTCCTGAACTCAAGTGAGAACTACTAAATTGATACAGCTAGCCAGAGTAGTATAGAGGATAGTTCCCTAAATTTTCATGAGGAGGATGAAGCACGGATAATGTATACAACGTTAGTGCAGGGCAACAGTACATAGTAAGTAGAGATGATTGGAAAATGGAAACAAGGGAAAGGAGCAAACCTGGTTCAGTGTACAAGTTGTTAGTGACCTCAGTGTTTATTGCTCCTTATCAGAGTGGCCCTTCTGCAGTTTACATCTCCCTGTATCCCTCGCGAGTGTGAAGCATAGTCATAAAATTTGGTTGTCCAATGATGGTATAGCCAAACTCGTAATCTGACAATTTATTCAGAGAACAGTTTAGATCAATTCAATTGAACAGTCTTGTTATGTGTCCGGGTAGAGAGGTTCAAGTTTTTAATCGCCATTCGTGAATGTTATGGCCACTAGTAGAGGTCTGCTTTAATAGAATGGCTCGGCCAAGACGAAGGCCCTTGAGTGTAATTACGTTTTCACGCTTTACTTCAAATTGCTTTGGTTGTATGCCACTCGTATAATGCAATGTGTTTTTATTAGCATAGTGCAACACATCTTACATCCTAATATAAACATCACTGATGGTGTTAGAGTCCTATTTCATATGCTTGTGTAATTTTCCATAAGTAACGAACTAGCTCACCCGATAAGGAAATTTTAGGCTGAAATGTTACACTGCCGCAACGGATGAGTCTATAATAGTTGAGAGCTGAGAGCATAAGTATAATTAGCCGATGTATATTTACATTGGTGACATTCAGGTGTATATGTATACTGGGCTGGTGGTGGCTGATCTGTTAGGTAACCTAATCAGTGCGAACCAGGCAAGAAAAATGATGGTTGGCGAACCTTGTTGATACGTTAAGAGCAAGAAGAAATTTGCAATAAGCACTAACGGTTAGATGGAGTCAAAGTTAGGTTGACCGGCAAATAATCGCGTTCGAGTTATTGTAGACGCATTACGAACAGATTGAGCCAAGTGATCATCAATTTTTGAAGTTTAGCAATTTGGTGACATTTCACTAACTCGTTAAAAACTCTCTTGATGACAAATTTCTCTTACGTTTCTCCATGTTACATTGTGATGAATGAAAATAAAATGGGTACAATATAGCTGGGGTGAGATCTTTACCCTCTCTAGCACTGTTATTGAGATACAAAACTCTAAAAAGTCCGGTCTGGTAGGGAATCCTTTGGTGCTGAAGTGTAAAAGTTGGCGAGGGCTACGTTCCAATCCTCAAACAATCCTGTTGTAGAGAGCGTGACAGGGAGAAAGGTTGGATGAGAGACAAGCGAGTAAGATCCAGTTTGTACTGGTGGACAGGTACCAAAACTAGATGCCCCTAGTAATATGTCTTATTGGTTGCCCTCAAAGTACTGAAATCGATGGTAGAAATCCCGTACCCCGAGCGAGTCTGTCAGGCACCTCCTAAAGGCAGATACCCAAATATCACCCTGTTTTTTAATGGAAACTTTATTTCTCTACAAAGAAATGTATATGGCTGTAATCCAGTTTGTCAGAAATAGTATCTTGAAAATATTTTGGTCTTAAAAAAGAAAAAAAAAAAAGTTCCAGAAGCAAAGTAGCTCACATAATTTAAGTATGTTCGCTAGTCACCGCAATCCTAGCTTTTAAAACTTTTGAAATTCAATAAGCGCGCAAACCAACATACTAATTGAAACAATCTTCGCATCAGCTGTAGTTAATTTGTTTATTTTTTTGTAAAAAGGGGTTCTTGGGATTATGCTGGAACAATAACCATATTTCCGATACGAGCAGGTCACAATTGCCTATACTGTGATACCACAATATGTTAGCAACCACGGCTTATAGCAGTTAAAAATAGAAATATTTATGTATTCTTATTTTCTGCAACAAAGCAGTAATAGTAAGTTGAAGCTAAGTATTGGTCGACGGTGGTCAACAGTTATACGGTGAAAATAATGATTTCAGTGAGAGCAGTGGTTCAGTTTAGTGAGGTTTACGGGCGAGAGCGAAGAGGCCTCCAAACACGTGTATGCAAAGCGCCTGTGAACAGTCGATAGGAAGGGACATTGTCAAGGATGGTTTGTACCACGCATAATCGCAACTAATGATGTATCTGAGTGGGTTTAGCTGAGAGGACTGTATCTGAAAAAGACCATTATTTGAATCATCAGTGGTTTTCTGTTCTTGGGTTTTCTGCGAAGAGCTTCTGGGTCTACTCTGCCTTGTTGATCTGTTTCTATTCCTACGTGTGGGTATTGAGTTGAGAAGCACTAATAGATGGAGAGAGTGAGTAGCGTTTGTCCTCATGTCTGGAGGATTATAAGCAGATGCGTTTGACTCTAGTGGTGTTATTTACACACAAGAAACGCTAGACATGTATGCCAAGGTGCAATGAAAAGCTGGAGAACTATAAAGGTAAGCATTACGCGGGCCGTGTAGGTTGTAATCTTTCAAGCGGTATAATGGGTGTGATTCTCTCCATATATGGACCAAATATCTACATCTATCTGGAAGCAGAGATGGAGCGCCTATCAGCATGCAATGCAGATTGTAGTCTCTAACTCCGAACAGGAGAAAGTGTATGTACACGGCACGACATAGCTGTGATAGAGGGGCGGGTATACATTAGAGGTTAAAGTATATAGTATCTTTTGGCTACACCACAGGATATTTATCAATAAGCAGACAAGCCTTCAGAGAGGCCGCAAACGCCCCAGTAAGATATTTGCCGAGAGCGTCTTGGACGATTTCCGGTTTGTTGTCTTGGGTATTTCTCCTCCTTATTGAGCTTATATGTTCCCACCATACACCACCCTGGCCCAGGAGAAAGCTAACTGAAGATTGGAGGAGCTTTTGCGCAAATGGGATTCCTGCATAGCTGAGTGTCTAGGATTACTTAGATCTCCTGAGCTACGACGTGCAAATCGCAGAGAGCACTCATTACCGATTTTCTTAGTGTTATGTTCCTCTCCATAGTGGTGAAATCTGAGGAGAAGTGGACCTCCGTATGAATCTGTAAGTTTTTTTTTCAGGTAATTGTTCGATCTGGTACATAATCAGCCGCCTTATATGTATTCAGAAACCCGTCGATCTATTGAATTGATCAACACAACGCGCGCTTATGCAGCCTCTGAGATGAAAGGTCAGGATATGTTCTGAGGCTGTGATGGCATTCGCGTTACTGCACCAATATAAGCGTTGTATAAGAGGCAAGCGCCATGTTTGTTTTTTTCGTACAAATTGCTGTTCTCTTTGCTCGTGCTAGCGAAAAGATTCAAATGATATATAAGGTCTCACACTGCATCTGACCCCCAAGAAAGGAGTCCATGGTTGGGAGGTTCTATCTAAGTCTTCTGTGCTCGTGATGGGAGGGGTAACCTGTAGGTAGCATCTATGCTCGCAGTATGATTTGACGGAACAAAGATAATCTAACTATTGTAGCAGATGACGGACGCAAAACCAGCGAGGCCTCCCATCACTAACGACGCAGAACTGTAAAAAAAATCTCATGGTAGTGATTGGGGGGTTGGCAGTGGTGCATAGAGAAACAGTACGTCACCGAGATATGGGATCTAGAACTTCTATTGCTCTATGCACTTAGTGTGTAGTATTGGATAGATTGACGATACCTGCTGGAGAGGTTGGGAGTAGTGGGAGACCTCATCACCGGTTTATGGCCCACCCATGTGCTGCAGATCCGGATGTTTATAAAAAGCGAGAATCTACAGCTTCTTAGTTATTAAACAATATGTAGAAAGAGCATGGTGAAGCTTGATGTTCAATTCCAGAAATTTCCTAGTATCTTAAATATATTTATATGTGAACATTTCCCGAATTTATAGGAGTTTGGTTTTTTAGGGAAAAATGAGAAGTCCTCCCTTAGTGGGAGAGAGCGTAATTGTTTTGAGGTTTTACTGTTTACGGTATAGACTGATCAGGTGGTCCTCAGTTTCTTTGATAGAGTATGGCATAATCTCTCACTATGCTTGTGTAGTATGTAGAATAGGCAGTGGATTTTCTACCTTTAGTGCCATTTGGATGATGTCTCATTCCGTTTGCATTTGAAAGGAGTGATAATATCTGTCTGTATTTGTCAAGTTTCTTTATGAGACTGATGGATTTCCACTCCATATGGCTAAAGCAGTGCCATTGCATGGTGTCAAGATCAGAGGGTAGCTGTGTTGTCTGGATCTGTAAAAGCACAAAGAATCCTGTGGCACCATCTACAACCCATCCTGGACAATGATCCACACTTTCACAGCCTTGGGTGGCAGGCCAGCCTCGCCCAGCAGACAACCTGCCAACCTGAAACATTCTCTACAGTAACTGCAACCGCACCATAAGTAACTCTAGCTCAGGAACCAATCGATGCAAAACAACCTCGATGCAAATCTGCCCACATATCTACACCGACGACACCATCACAGGACTAACCAGATCAGCCACACCATCACCGGTTCATTCACCTGCACGTCCACCAATGTAATATACGCCATCATATGCCAGCAATGCCCCTCTGTTATGTACATCAGCCAACTGGACAGCTCTATGGAAAGGATAAACGGACACCATCAGATATTAGAATGGCAATATACAAAACCTATAGGAGAACACTTCAACCTCCCTGGCCACACAATAGCAGACCTTAAGGTGGCCATCCTACAGCAAATAAACATTCAGGACCAGACTTCAAGAGAAACTGCTGAGCTTCATTTATCTGCAAATTTGACACCATCAGCTCGGATTAAATAAAGACTTGTGAATGGCTGCCAACTACAAAACCAGTTTCTCCCCCTTGGTTTTCACACCTCAACTGGCTTAGCGATAACACCA